>NC_084741.1:39418653-39481153 GCF_033978785.1 Entelurus aequoreus | reverse complement strand
CTGCATCTCATTGCAAAGAAACAAGCCCAGGGCTCCCACTAATCCAGCGTTATAGTGAGTTGTATTTTGAATTCATTTATGCACAAGTCGAGAGCTGGTCCCTGAAAATAATGCCTACATTAAACCGGTCCGTGGTGCAAAAAAGGTTGGGGATACACTGCTCTAGGGCAGGACAATTATTTGATTTTTAATTACGATTTCAATTATGGCTTCTCACGATTATGAAAATATAATGGTCGAAAAAATTCAATTAATGGGCCGCGCAATGCACATGCAAATTCCGGAGTAGGTGAAAAAGAGCATGAAACTAGAAGTTTGGGACGTCACCATGTTTGCTACTTTTTATTTGACACAGTGCATTAAAAATCACTCAACTCAATAGAATAAGTAAGGCATATGATTTCCAGGTTGACGTAACCGCGGACACAGTCATATAATTGGCCAATAAAACAGAATCTGCTGATAAATGCAAAATAATATCAGGAAAATTGACATAAATGTAAGTGAAATGTTGTCATTGTGAGGAGAAGAGACATTTTTGGGGGAAAATAATCACAATAATGGCTGACCTGTCAAGTTTACCTAGTTGGCTCCCCACCTCTGCCGCTTGATGGTCAATGGAGGAGGGAGCCTGGTTGGTCACGTCTATAAGGACAGCTGATAGGCAACACCTCACAGTGGTCAGGTGACCCTTCTGAAGAAGACTGCAGATGACAGTCGAAACATCCATCCATCCATTTTCTAACGCTTGTCCCTTTCGGGGTCGCTGTGGGTGCTGGAGCCTATCTTAGCTGCACACGGGCGGAAGGCGGGGTACACCCTGGACAAGTCGTCACCTCATCGCAGGGCCAACACAGATAGACAGACAACATTCACACTCACATTCACACACTAGGGACCATTTAGTGTTGCCAATCAACCCATCCCCAGGTGCATGTCTTTGGAGGTGGGAGGAAGCCGGAGTACCCGGAGGGAACCCACGCAGTCACGGGGAGAACATGCAAACTCCACACAGAAAGATTCCGAGCCCGGACCTTCGTATTGTGAGGCACATGCACTAACCCCTGTCCACCGTGCTGCCCCACAGTCGAAACATGTCAGGTAAAAATTCCATCTAATATATCGACAATATTGTATGATTACAATACATTTTTAAAAGTATATTAATAAGAAGACATAATGAATTTTTTTGAGCAGGTAATCTTGTTGTTTTAATTTCCGTGCCTTCTAAAACCACAAAATGCCCAGACACTTTGCGCCCAATCGCCGTAAACTTGCAGTTTAAAAAGCTGTGTCATATCTACTCTGTACTCTACTCTCCCTCCTGATATATTAACGTACTTGCTAATTTCCTCTTCATGGGGGGTTACTCTCTGCTGTAACACGATTCCAGTTAGACTTCTGCTGAAGTGTCCTCTCCTCCTACCTCCGTGTGTGTCTGCACTACATTTGCATTAGAACCGCAGGTATTACTTCATTCCACACATACAAAATCAAAATCAATATGTTGTTAGGAGCTCCATACCAGACCCAATTAAACTACCATTGTATGGTACAGGTATATATGCAAAAAAAGGATAGCAATGACCGAAAATGGAGGCAGTCATAAAACTCAGAGTGATGCCATTTTAATTATGACTGACATAATTAACTGTGTTTTAACAAGCTGTAACAAGCTTGATTTTTGTGGTAAGCCTGAGACTTAATTGCCGCCATTAAGGTTACTCAGCTGTAGCTGATTAAAGCTAATCCTGCGGGTTGGCAAAACAACGAAACAAAAAAATGTCAGCACAGTTAACTTGAGCACTGTGTTCCCTTACCTAAGAATATTGTTTGGATAATGACACAAGTGAGATACTATGTGTGCATTATCTACTCGATAAAAGCTCTGTAGTATAATTAAAATGTAAAGATAGTGTGCACACAATATAGTTCACTGTCAAAAACTAGAAAACCTCCAAAGATGAACGCATCAGTAGGTTAATAAAAATATATAAAGTGATTTTAGTACAGATGGGCGATATGACCTAAAATCTAACGAGATATATATATATATATATATATATATATATATATATATATATATATATATATATATATATATATATATATATATATATATATATATATATATATATATATATATATATATATATATATATATATATATATATATACACACACACACACACACATACAAAACTCAAAACCAGTGAAGTTGGCACATTGTGTAAATCATAATTAAAAACAGAATACAATTATTTGCAAATCCTTTTCAACGTATATTCAATTGAAAAGATTGCAAAGACAAGATATTTAATGTTCGAACTGAGAAACTTGATTTTCTTTTGGCAAATAATCATTAACTTAGAATTTAATGGCAGCAACAGATTGCAAAAAAGTTGGCACAGGGGCGTTTTTACCACTGTGTTACATGGCCTTTCCTTTGAGCAACACTCAGTAAACGTTTGGGAACTGAGGAGACCAATTTTTGAAGCATTTCAGGTGGATTTATTTCCCATTTTTGCTTGATGTACAGCTTAAATTGTTCAACAGTCCGGGGTCTCCGTTGTCGTATTTTACGCTTCATATTGCGCCACACATTTTCAATGGGAGACAGGTCTGGACTACAGGCAGGCCAGTCTAGTACCCAGGGGCGTCCATGAAAAAGACGTTGCTTGGATGGCAACATATGTTGCTCCAAAACCTGTATGTACCTTTCAGCATTAATGGTGCCTTCACAGATGTGTAAGTTACCCATGTCTTGGGCACTAATACACCCCCATACCATCACAGATGCTGGCTTTTGAACTTTGCGCCTATAATAGTCCGGATGGTTCTTTTCCTCTTTGTTCCGTAGGTCCACAGTTTCCAAAAACAATTTGAAAGGTGGACTCGTCAGACAACAAAACACTTTTCCACCTTGCATCAGTCCATCTTAGATGAGTTCTGGCCCAGCGAAGCCGGCGGCGTTTCTGGGTGTTGTTGATAAATGGCTTTGGCTTTGCATAGTAGAGTTTTAACTTACACACACAAATGTAGCGACAAACTCTAGTTACTGACAGTGGTTTTCAAAATTGTCCCTAAGCCCATGTGGTAATATCCTTTACACACTGATGTCGCTTTTTGATGCAGTACTGCCTGAGGGATCGAAGGTCCGCAATATCGTCGCTTACGTGCAGAGATTTCTCCAGGTTCTCTGAAACTTTTGATGACATTACGGACCGTAATTATATATATATATATATATATATATATATATATATATATATATATATATATATATATATATATATATATATATATATATATATATATATATATATATGTATATATATATATATACACACACAGTTGTGCTCATAAGTTTACATACCCTGGGAGAATTTAAGATTTCTTGGCCATTCTTCAGAGAATATGAATGATAACACAACAACCTTTCTTCCACTCATGCTTAATGGTTGTGTGAAGCTATTTATTGGCAAACATCTGTGTTTACTCTTTTTAAATCAAAATGACAAAAGAAAGTACCAAAATTACCCTGATCAAAAGTTTACATACCCCAGTGACTTTGATATGATAACATGCACAAAAGTTGACACAAACAGGTTTGAATGGCTAAACAAGGTTCCAATCCTCACCTGTGACCTGTTTGTTTGTAATTAATGTGTGTGTATAAAAGGTCAGTGAGTTTCTGGGCTTCTGACAGACCATTGCATCTTTCATCCAGTGCTGCACAGATGTTTCTGGATTCTGAGTCATGGGGAAGGCAAAATAATTGTCAAAGGATCTACGAGAAAAAGTAATTGAACTGCATTAAACAGGAAAGGGGTATACAAAGATATCCAAGGAATTGGGAATGCCAATCAGCAGTGTTGAAACGCTGATTAAGAAGTGGAAAATGAGCGATTCAGGTAGACCAGCAAAGATTTCAGCCACAACTGCCAGGAAAATTGTTCGAGATGCAAAGAAAAATCCACAAATGACTTCAGTTGAAATACAGGACTATCTGAAAAATTGTGGTGTGGCTGTTTCAATATGCACAATAAGGATGCACTTGAAGAAAAATGGGATGCATGGTCGAGTCGCCAGAAGAAAGCCATTTCTGCGCAAATGTCACAAAGTATCCCGCTTACATTACGCCAAACAGCACAGAGACAAGTCTCAAAACTTCTGGAACAAAGTAATTTGGAGTGATGGCTTTCTTCTGGCGATTCGACCATGCATCCCCGATGTTACAAATTTGGGCACTTCAAGAAGGCTAACTTTTTGTTAATCAAAATAATCACACTCTTGAATTTTGATTAATCATGATTGATCACAGGTTATATTTTGCTTCCATTTATGAAATTTAGTGAAGAAAATACCCCAATTTTGTAGTCTTAATGTCATACAGAAGCTTTTTTAAATGTCTTACTATATTGCAAGTCAGTAATTTGCTCAAATCAGTGAGTATAGTAAGAATTAAGTGCACATTTTGAAAGTATTTGCAATAATATAGCAAACATGGTACGGATGTACTTACAGATGTCCAATGTGCTCTGGTAAGCAAAAATAAATCCAGTAGTGGCAACTTGATGCTCTTGGTTTATCCTTTTTGTTATTATGCTTCTCCAAGTTATTTTACAACAAATCAACGGTGTTAATCAATCAATCAATCAATCAATGTTTATTTATATAGCCCTAAATCACAAGTGTCTCAAAGGGCTGTACAAGCCACAACGACATCCTCGGTACAGAGCCCACATACGGGCAAGGAAAACTCACCCCAGTGGGACGTCAATGTGAATGACTATGAGAAACCTTGGAGAGGACCGCATATGTGGGTAACCCCCCCCCCCCCTCTAGGGGAGACCGAAAGCAATGGATGTCGAGTGGGTCTGACATAATATTGTGAAAGTCCAACACATCAGCGAAAGTCTAGTCCATAGTGGGGCCAGCAGGAACCATCCCGAGTGGAGACGGGTCAGCAGCGTAGAGATGTCCCCATCTGATGGACAGGCTAGCGGTCCACCCCGGGTTGGGAGCAGAATAGAAAAGAAAAGAAAAGAAACGGCAGATCAACTGGTCTAAAAAGGGAGTCTATTTAAAGGCTAGAGTATACAAATGAGTTTTAAGATGAGACTTAAATGCTTCTACTGAGGTAGCATCTCTAACTTTTACCGGGAGGGTATTCCATAGTATAGGAGCCCGAATAGAAAACGCTCTATAGCCCGCAGACTTTTTTTGGGGTCTGGGAATCACTAATAAGCCGGAGTTCTTTGAACGCAGATTTCTTGCCGGGACATATGGTACAATACAATCGGCAAGATAGGCAGGAGCTTGACCGTGTAGTATTTTATATGTAAGTAGTAAAACCTTAAAGTCGCATCTTAGGTGCACAGGAAGCCAGTGCAAGTGAGCCAGTATAGGCGTAATATGATCAAACTTTCTTGTTTTTGTCAAAAATCTAGCAGCCGCATTTTGTACCATCTGTAATCTTTTAATGCTAGACATAGGGAGGCCCGAAAATAAAACGTTACAGTAATCGAGACGAGATGTAACGAACGCATGGATAATGATCTCAGCATCGCTTGTGGACAAAATGGAACGAATTTTAGCGATATTACGGAGATGAAAGAAGGCCGTTTTAGTAACACTCTTAATGTGTGACTCAAACGAGAGAGTTGGGTCGAAAATAATACCCAGATTCTTTACAGAGTCACCTTGTTTAATTGTTTGGTTGTCAAATGCTAAGGTGGTATTATTAAATAGATGTCGGTGTTGAGCAGGACCGATAATCAGCATTTCCGTTTTCTTAGCGTTGAGTTGCAAAAAGTTAGCGGACATCCATTGTTTAATTTCATTAAGACACGCCTCCAGCTGACTACAATCCGGCGTGTTGGTCAGATTTAGGGGCATGTAGAGTTGGGTGTCATCAGCATAACAGTGAAAGCTAACACCGTATTTGCGTATGATGTCACCTAGCGGCAGCATGTAAATACTAAAGAGTGCAGGGCCAAGAACCGAACCCTGGGGAACTCCGCACGTTACCTTAACATAGTCCGAGGTCACATTGTTATGGGAGACACACTGCATCCTGTCAGTAAGATAAGAGTTAAACCAAGACAAGGCTAAGTCTGTCATCCCAATACGCGTTTTGATACGCTGTAATAAAATATTATGATCAACAGTATCGAAAGCGGCGCTAAGATCAAGAAGCAGCAACACACATGAAGCATCAGAATCCATCGTTAGCAATAGATCATTAGTCATTTTTGCGAGGGCTGTCTCCGTAGAGTGATTTGCCCTGAAACCGGATTGAAAAGGTTCACAGAGATTGTTTTATGCTAAGTGTTCATTTAGCTGCTGTGCTACAATTTTTTTGAGGATTTTCGAGATAAACGGAAGGTGGGACACCAGCCGGTAGTTTACCAAGAGATCAGGATCGAGGTTAGGTCTTTTGAGTAGAGGATGAATAACCGCTTTTTTGAATGCTAGGGGAACAGTGCCAGAGGAAAGTGATAAGTTTATAATATTTAACACTGATGGACCTAATAATACAAAAAGCTCCTTGATAAGTTTCCCAGGAATTGGGTCAAGTAAACATGTTGTTTGTTTTGTCCCATTTACACATTTTAACAATTCCTCCAATGTTATTTCATCAAAGAGAGAGAAACTATTTTGGAGGGCAGTGTCCGTCGTATATACAGTCGTATTTGTGTTAATAGAACCCAGTTGTAGCTGAGATGCATTGTCTTTAATCTCTTTTCTAATGACTTCAATTTTCTTATTAAAGAAATTCATAAAGTCATCTGCTGAGTGGGTGGAGCTACTGGGAGGAGTCCCTTGTTGGGTTAGCGATGCTACTGTACTAAACAGAAATTTAGGATCATTTTTGTTGAGGTGGATGAGATTTGAGTAATATTTAGCTTTAGCTGAGGTAAGCATGCGTTTATAAGTTATTAAACTATCACTCCATACTTGATGGAAAACCTCAAGTTTAGTCGCACGCCATTTGCGTTCCAGCTTTCTACATGATAATTTATGGGCTTTAGTTTCTTCTGTAAACCATCGGGTACGCCTTTTAGGGGCCCTTTTTAGCTTTGGCGGTGCTACACTATCAATGGTGTCGCGCAGGGCGTCGTTAAAGTTGTTAGTGAGGTTATCAATAGAGCCCACATAATTTGGGAATGGTGCCATTACCGAAGGCAGTAGGTCAGTAAGAGTCGTCGTTGTGGTAGCATTAATGTTGCGGCTGCTATAGTAGTTATTATTATTATTAATAGTTTGTTGACAATGAGTCAGAACTTCGAATTTTATAAGGTAATGATCGGACATTACTTTAGTGTACGGGAGTATCGTAACTTTAGAGGTGGTGATACCCCTGACAAGCACTAGATCTATCGTATTACCGTTGCGATGCGTGGGTTCATTTATTATTTGTGTAAGACCACAGCTATGAATTATAGTCTGGAGCGCCACGCATGGAGGGTCCGATGGGGTATTCATATGAATATTAAAGTCCCCCATTATGATTATATTGTCGGCGTGCGTCACTAGATCAGAAACAAACTCTGAGAATTCACTGATGAAGTCCGAATTGGGCCCAGGGGGGCGGTAGATAACAGCCAGGTGGAGAGGCAGCGGTGTGACAAACCTCAAAGTGAGCACCTCAAACGAGTTATATTTATTATTTAGGTTAGGTGTAAGATTATAGTTTTCATTGTATATTAGTGCGACACCCCCTACCCTTTTAAGAGGTCGGGCAACATGTTTATTGGTATAGTTAGGAGGAGATGCCTCATTTAGCGCAAAAAAATCGTCTGGTTTGAGCCAGGTCTCGGCGAGACCAACGACATCAAGATTGTTGTCTCTAATGACTTCATTAACTAATAACGTTTTGGAAGACAATGATCTTATGTTTAAAAAGCCCATATTATAGGTAGTGGGCTGTTTTGAGGATTGTTTGTTGAAATTATCCGAAGTAGCAATATTAATAATGTTGCGTTTATTATGCGTAGTGCACTTTAAATAGTTTCGACCATATCTAGGAATTGATACGACGGGGATATTCAGATTGTTTGCTTGATGTTGCGATAAACTGAACGCATCATAGTTAACTACCTCAGTACAATGTATGTCTGCCTCTGACACGGTCACAAAAGAAAAAACATTATGTGAGTTGTGTTTTATTCTAAGAGAATTGCTATGTGTGCAGGGATTATCCAGCCTGGCGCCGGCTAGTTCTAGTTTAAATGGCTTCTTACCCGGAGACTCCACGCTTCTTTGGTTAGCTTTTGTCTTTGTTGTTAGCCCCGCTCGGCATCCCCGCTTCTGCTTCCGCTCGCACCGCTTACGTCGTCTCCATTGGCGGTCACCGCTAGCACTTGACTCCGCTGCTACAAAGGCCGCTCGATGTAGCCCGCAAAGTATTCCCATGCTAGCGAGGAGGTCCACCGTACATGCATCTTTCAGTCTATAACGACCCGATCCATCCACATCCAGAATTGTCTGTCGGTCGTATGTGATCACAGAGTGTTCACGCTTTGAGCCAGCCATGAAATTGACAGAAATGACGGGTGTTTTTTGCCAAATCGCTCTACACTCCCAAGAGCGTTAGCGAGCCGCTGCATAGCCATAGCCATGCGCCGCCATGTTTTAATATGAATGACATCTTCTTGCAGGTCTTGGTCGCTATGGATGTTAGATGTCCTACATGCAGTTGCTGTCCGTTTAGCAAAGGCATTAATATCTAATTCATCCGTGGTACCTTTGTTGACAACATTCAGCCAGCGTAGCGTTTTTCTCAGCTTGTTGTCGATGTAGCATTCATGCTAGCAGCATCCTGGAGTATGTGTCTTGCTTAAAGACTGTATTTTAGACTTGATGTGCGCCGATGATAAGAACGTTTGTCGCTACAATACCAACAAGTTACCTCATTTTCATCTAAAGATCTGTTTGGAAGCAAAATTGTCCGCCTCTCATCGCGATCACAGACCGTGTGCATCTTCCGGGTTAAGCCTTAACCCAGATGTCATTAATCTTCCTTCATTTATGATAACGCGATAATTTTTTTTCATCAATCACATGCCTTAACATGTTAACGTTGACAGACTTACAGTAAACATTTACTAAATAGTTTGTACCGGTATATGTCTGCGGCTCAGAGTCCGGTGCGATTAAGATATGTAAGTATACTGTATTTTATTTATTCTAAAATTTGTTGAGTGCGGCTTGAATACCGCTCTATCGCCCGGGAAAATATTATACATTATTTGCCGTTTTATAGGCGACGATTACTGATTTAGAAAAGGAACAAAATGAATACCCTACAACTGTATAACTAAAAGAATGTGTCAAACTATTTAAATTCTACACTGTGCTTTGTGTGTGAAATATATACAGTAGATGCAGAGAGGGAGTGGTGATGGGCGAAATGTAATAGCGTATCAAACCAGAGAGGATGGCTGCCACTGGTCAGCTACGATAACAACACCTCTCCTACAGCAGATATAGCTGTCTCCGCTCGTGGCCTCAAGCTTTTCACGGACACAAATGAATCTCAGGTCCACGTCAAATATACACAAATATTCTGGACACATACACACACACACACACACACACACACACACACACACGCACACACACACACACACACACAGGTAGGCGTGTGGTGTATGACTGAAACCAGGCGGAGGTGAGAGGTGAAAGATTGTGAAAACAGGAAGGTAATTTTGTCCTCTATAAGCTGACAAGAATAGGATGGAGATAGAGCTGGAGGACGGACTGACACTTCCCATGTTAAGGTTATGATATTCAGTGTGCAGAATGTATGTACGTTTCAGTCGACCAGGCTCCGACCCCAAGATAGTAGTAAAAAGCCATTTCCATTGGGATTGCTATCATCTCATGCAGCAATTTACTGCCCATTAAGGAGTAGGTTACTTTAAGATCATCTTTGGTAGAACAGCCATTCTCTTATCATGCTTGCAAGAGTAAAAGTATATCAAAGTATAGCTTCAGGGCTAGTGGCCGACATTTAACAGCGCAGCAAAGTGATGTGGAAAATGGGGAAACCGAGGTACTACTAAATCAGGGGTATCAAAATTTGGGTCTACAAGCCCATTTCTTGTGGCCCTCTACCCAATTTCATAGTTTAGTCTAATTGTGACTAATAGTAATAGAAATTACACTAACGACAATAACAGTGCAGACTCTAAAATTACAGCATTTGCATCACATATTTCCAGTTGTTTCATTACTGCACGTCCGAAAAGGAGTAGGAAGAAGCAGAGCTTATTTAATCCTACCCCTTTTCATATCGTAGCAATTGTATCCCATTTCCTTGTTCTCTGCTTGTAACAGAACAGTGAATAAATAAATAATATACCATAGTAAGTAAACAAATATTAAATACATAATAAATAATTATTTAAAAAAGAAATACAACAAAAGGTTCAAGATGTTCATCATAATTGTTCTTCTTTGTACTTTGTGAAAAAAGATCAATAAATTATCTCAGATTGCGCTACGAACGTGACGCTACTACCAAGAACGTACCGGAGCGGATGCAGGTTCGAAGCAAAGAAAGACCGGCGGTAGGGTTTTTTCAAAGCAATTTTCGGACAGAAAATAAAGAAAATAAAACTTGTGAATGTCTCGGAGTTCATTCATAAGGCTCTGTAGATTGATGGAAGGAGTTTTAAATCATTTAAATCATCAACAAACCATTTGTGCTTAGTGTTCCAGATGAGGTTGCTGTTGTACTGGACTATCTTGCCAGTTGTGTGGAATACAGAGTTATTGTTAATTAATTGGAGTGCACAAATAGAGCGTGAAGAGGTTTGTGTACACTTTATTCTTTGCCTTGTAAAATACCTGATTCATTCTCTTTAATCTCATTCGTATTTCGTTCAGGAATCCGAATTAAGCCGGCATTCTTCATTTCCTTCTTAAATAAATCTCTGTTTCTTTTTTTCTACCATCGATGCACTTCAAATTGTTCTGTTCTTTCAATCTCCACTTCATTCCAATTGCTACTTATGTCTGATTGAATGGTATCTGCTTCCGGGTTATACCCTGCGCGTTGAGACTGGAGCATTCGTGATATGAAGGGTCCTCTTCGGCAGGACACACCCACTCGAGAGATCTGGTTTCCAATCGCATAATCCAGGTGTGTTAGTCAGACTTTTCAAAAACCGAACACGATCGGATTAAGGTGTTTCCATGAGTTGTAGGAGGCTTATTTAGAGCCCAACAATTTGAGAAATCGGACTAATTAGTGCAGTGTTTTTCAACCTTTTTTGAGGCAAGGCACATTTTTTTCATTGAAAAAATCCAGGGTGACACTATCCCATCCCATTGTTGTGTGCCAAACTTGTCACTTATTAGTTCACTTAATAGCAATCTAAGCTTAATAATACACCAAAAGAAAGCTTAGTCTTTTTCTGCCTTTTATTCCCGTTCTTACTTTTTCCACTTCCAACACACAACACATGCCGGTATTGTCCTGTGACCCGAGTAGCCAAAACGTGACAGACACCACCAGCAGAAAATGTTAAAAAACAAACTCGATAGCCTATATTGACAATATAAAGTCCATCCATCCATCCATTTTCTACCGCTTATTCCCTTCGGGGTCGCGGGGGGCGCTGGAGCCTATCTCAGCTACAATCGGGCGGAAGGCGGGGTACACCCTGGACAAGTTGCCACCTCATCGCAGGGCCAACACAGATAGACAGACAACATTCACACTCACATTCACACACTAGGGCCAATTTAGTGTTGCCAATCAACCTATCCCCAGGTGCATGTCTTTGGAGGTGGGAGGAAGCCGGAGTACCCGGAGGGAACCCACGCAGTCACGGGGAGAACATGCAAACTCCACACAGAAAGATCCCGAGGCCGGGATTGAACTCACGACTACTCAGGACCTTCGTATTGTGAGGCGGACGCACTAACCCCTCTGCCACCGCGCTGCCCCAATATAAAGTCGTTCTTATCAAATACCTGACGCAATAGTTCGATATGACCTCAAACAGTGGCGTGCGGTGAGGTTAATGTCTGGTGAGGCACGACTGCATCCTCACAGTCAAATTTAAAAACATATGAACCTGCAGTGCAGGTGTACCTAATGTTGTGTCCCTGCGGTCGTTCGCGGCTCCTGCAGCGCGAGCATTGTTGTTTTTGCACTTTTTGGCTTCTTGTTAAGTGACTTTTTTTGGGTGGATTCGGTCTTGATACGTGGAGTGTTTGGGTGTGGGCTTTGGTTGGTGTGGCGCTCCCGTCGGGCGGTGCATTCTGCGGCGGGAGTGTTAACCGGCACCAGGAGGCGGGGTTATGATACGAGCCTCACACAGTGTGTCTTGGCAGCAGATTTATGATCGCTCAGCACTAAAAATACGTTACACACATACAGTTGTTGACAAAATACACTGTAGATTATATACCTCAGCTAACTAAACTATGGAAATGTATAATATAATTCATATAGCAATACAGTCTCACTGCACAGCAGGCCAGCAGTTAGCCGAGTCATTGCGCAATCCATGGTGAGGCACAAGTGCCTCAACTGGCTGCTGATCACCGCACCGTCTCCTCAGTATTTGAACGGCAAATGTGAAAATAAAAATAAAAATAATCTAAAACTGGTGAAGTTAAATGGAAAATAACTTTAGTATAATCACTGGATACATATAACAATTTAATTTAAAAAAAATCTTTTTACTTTTTTTTTTCTTTCCATGATGGCAGGTGAGGCCCAGCCTCCCCTGCCTCTAGTGACGGCACGCCACTGACCTCAAACCATAACCATCATTAATTCTCTTGTCTCAAAGTAGGCTTACAAAGCAATGAGCTACCTGCTGCCACCTACTAGTATGGAAGAGTATTACATGGTTACTCTGCTGATCTAAAGACAGCAAAGACACTCTACAACGACACATAATTTGCAGATTATAATTATTGGTTTGCAAAAAATATTTGTCCGACCAATTAGGTGAAATTGCATAATTTCCCACGGCACACCAAACAATATCTCACGGTACACTAGTGTGCCGCGGCAAAGTGTTTGAAAAACACTGAATTAGTGCATGGACACGTCTGTCCGTGCTTCCTGTGTTTGAACTCGGCCCATTTAAACAAAAATTGTGAATGAGAAAAAAGAGGGCTCACTACGTTCAGTTTTTTCCACTGTTAAATAAACACGCTCAGGTGCTGAGAGCGATGTACAGAGTGAGACCTCTTTCTCGCTGTTTGAAGCAAGAGACGAAAACATGTCTCAACTCAACAATTCTAATTGGCCAACATCTGTTACACAAATGCCAGTGCGGTTATTTAATGCAACAACTAATCGATCAAATCGATTAAAATCGATTATAAAAATAGTTGGCGATTATTTTAGTCATCAATTCGTTGGATCTATGCTATGTGCATGCGCAGAGGCACCTTTTTTTTTAATGTTTAATAAACCTTTATTTATAAACTGCTACATTTACAAACAGCTGAGAAACAATACTCAAAATAAGTATGGTGCCAGTATGCTGTTTTTTTCCAATAAAATACTGTAAAGGATAGAAATGTAGTTTGTCTCTTTTATTCGATTATTAATCGATTAATCAAAGTAATAATCGACAGATGAATCGATTATCAAAATAGTTGATCGTTGCAGCCCAACACTAATTAAAACCTTGATGTCAATTAATCGCACAACCTTGAGATATAGTGTCTCTGACCATTAACTGTACCATTTTTACATACAATTTTACATTTGTAATGAGTTAAAGTCGACCATAGCTCTGGGTCACCGTAGATGGTGGTTAAAATGCAATTCTGAAGTGAATACTTCGACTCCAGCTGCCCCCATTTAAATTGAGTTTGAGACCCCTGCACTACATTTAAACAATATATCTAATTGTATCCTAAGACTACTATATATTTTAGCCAACATATTTTGTAGCTAAAATACATTTAATTTCATATCGCTTGTGCTGGTGCTCCAGTGCCCATTTGGAACATACACTATATTGCCAAAAGTATTTGGCCACCTGCCTTGACTCACATATGAACTTGAAGTGCCATCCCATTCCTAACCCATAGGGTTCAATATGATGTCGCTCGGCCATGGAAACCCATTCCATGAAGCTGTCTGCGTACTGTACGTGGGCTAATTGGAAGGTCACATGAAGTTTGGAGCTCAGTAGCAACTGACTGTGCAGAAAGTTGGCGACCTCTTTGCACTATATGCTCTGTCAGTTTATGTGGCCTACCACTTGGTGGCTGAGTTGCTGTTGTTCCCAAACTCTTCCATTTTCTTATGATAAAGCTGACAGTTGACTTTGGAATATTTAGGAGCGAGGAAATTTCACGACTGGATTTGTTGCACAGGTGGCATCCTATGACAGTTCCACGAAGGAAATCACTGAGCTCCTGAGAGCGGCCCATTCTTTCACAAATGTTTGTAGAAACAGTCTCCATGCCTAAGATTTTATACACCTGTGGCCGGGCCAAGTGATTAGGACACCTGATTCTGATCATTTGGATGAGTGGCCAAATACTTTTGGCAATATTGTGTAGCTAGTACTATGTCAAACTTCCTCACTCGTTACAAAGATTTCAAGGGCACAAGCTAAGTTAGCCAGCTAGACCACAAATACACACTCCAACATACACAAAGTAACCAAACTCAAAAAAGAGGAGTGACCTTCGTGCTTTAATACAAATCCTAACAGCATTTAGGAAGAAGGTCCACAGAAAGCTTGTTTTTGTTCAATCTATTGCAGCTTGTCCAAGCCGTACCATTCATGGAGGAAAGTCCTATTTCACTCTCAACAGATGTGGAGAGATTTTTCCCGGCAGCCTCCAGTTTTGATTTGTTTACCGAGAGCTGCAATGCTTTCTAAGTGCCCAACATAAATCATATTTCTAAGCCCAGAAGTAACCACAAAAAATCTCATCACTGCATTATGGTCACTGGACAGAACCAAATCCTGTGTTTTCTTGACAAAGTCATCATCCTACAACCGAGTTCATTAAGACAGAAAAAGAACAGAAGCTTATCAGTAATTCAAAATAATGGATAAAAAATGTGCTATTATTAAGACCTTGCCACATCTTATTTTCCCATCCTATTCATGGGAACAGTAGTCTTTTAATTTCTCCTGGGAGTCACAAGCGGCTGCTGTCTTAGCTGTGTTTACTAATCTTCCCTTGACACAAATTTCTCAGCGGCACAAAGTAATACTGGCGGAATGTAAATAGCCTTATCTCATAAAGTCTAGTTATCCCTTGCCACCTCGGCTGTCCGCTGTGATACATGGTTAGAAGTCAGCACGGGAGGATTAAGGAGGAAAAAGCACAGCAAGAGTAACTGACTTCCCAGGCCGGGATCAGCAGGAAGGTGATCCACCTTAAAAGACGTAAAAATTATAAACAGCAGGTGTATTCTACAGAAAGACACTTATTGAGACAATAATAGCATGAGGATCAAGCTGTTGTTCTCAATGGTTGCTCAGTACTGATCGATACCATGCTGGCACTGAGAGCCTTGCACTCCCTGCAAATTTTAGTACCTGCTTCATTCAACCTGCTCTTCTCTGAAGCCCCTCAATCGCTGTAAATGGCATGAGACTGATTTTTAATTAAACCCAAAGGGAGAAGCGTTAATTAGCCCATCGCCTGCTGTGAATTGGCTACTAGCTGCAGGCAGATTCTCACTCCAGTGCTGATGACGAGAACGTAAATGAGGTGCAGTTTAAGAGTTTGGGGTAAATTTAGAATTTGTCATGCTCAAAATTGAATTCCGCAGGGACAGATGCCTGTGGGCTAGAAGGATATGTAGTCCTAAATGTCCAAGTGTAAAGCTTTTTAAAAAAAATAGCACATCCAGAAAGTTTGCAACTACTGTGCGAGTAAGTAAAAGGCTGTTGAAATATAAGTATCCTTAAAGAAACCACAATTATGTCATTTATTCATCACATTATCCGCCTGCTCTTTTCTTTTCATTCGCAAGATTGAGACTGTATAATTTATATTTCTTCTTCTCGTGCAGTGAACAAATAAATACATATCTTGATTGAAATACCAGTGTCATAGACAGATGGACTGATTGCCAAGTGCACCCTTTAAACAAACAAGTGGGAATGCTGATATTTCTGGTGAGAAGCTAAAAACAACACACATCTCTTTGTTACTTCCCTGTGGGATTTTGTTAATGCAGGGATGGAGGAGCGTCTTTTAAACTATGCATGCCATCTCCCTCTGGCAACCACCAGTAGAGAGGATGATGGCAGAAAAATGTTGGTCCCCATTAGTCTTGAAGCTGGTTAACATGAAATTATCCTTAGGGCTTAGCAGGGAACAGACACAAGTGGGGGGGCTGCTTCATTAAAGCGGATGCAAAATGGAATCTGGACTATAAAGTTGGATTTGCAAACAATCGGTCACGCCGCTGATACGCCTAATGCGTATTTATAAATGCAGTGTGCCTCTTTTCGCTATTCTAAGAGACACATGCTGAATGGCATGTCAAATGCTGACATAATCAGAACAAAACAGTTCACACAGAGAAAAGTCAACTGCCCCTAATGTTGTATTATACAATCGGCATTTGTTTTTTTAATGTTTTATCACTTATAAAAATGTCAAATATGTGACGCTCGATTGAGGGAAATCACTGTTGCATGCACTTTATTTAATGACATCCTTTTCAAACTAGAGATATCCCAATCCGATCATGGGATCTCATCAGGAGCCGATATCTGACCTTCTAACTGATCGGCGAGCGACTGCCGAGTCCAGCCCATCTTTACCACAGCTGTGTCCCAGTGTTTGCATGGCTAACGATTGTACTCACGTGAAAGATTCCTTCAAAAGGAATGCATGCTCGGGGAGACACAAATACATTTCAGTATGCAATGAGTTGCATGGATTCCAAGTGGGTGGAATTCCTCCGACCTCATCCCCCCAAATTCAGGACTCTTAATGGGAAAAAATGCATTCTACTATTTTGCCACCACACAGTGGAATGCACTACCAACAGACCTTAAAATTCGAACTTCCCTACTAAATTTTAAAACTGCCATAAAATCATGGCTCAGCTCAACGTCTACCTGATCTGAACCAAAATTGATCCCCAGCAACTCTTCGAAGCATCAAACATATATGTGGTTATAGTGTATATATATTTTCTCAGTCTGTTTTGCACACTCTTGGAGTCAACATGTGCATAGTCATGAACATAGTGTCATGTACATAGTGTATATATTGCTTTTCAAATCACCTGACATGTATACTGTGTATATGTACATAATTTATAAAAAAAAAAATTTTACGTAATTTTTTATATACATGTTACAGGTTATATATATTTATTATTGAATGTATCAAATGTGATGAATATTTAATGAACCACAATGGAAACAAGCCTTTTGGCTTTTTGTGCCATCCATTTGCCTTTTTAACGGCCCCACTGCCCATTTTAAAATACAATTATAAAATTTAAAAACATAAAAAGTGGTATGAAAGACCAAACAGGTGAAATGTAACAAGAAAATGTTGCAATGTTTACTCGAATAACACAGAGCTGCCATGCAGGCTGTTTCTTTCTTTAAAAAATAATAATGAATCAAAATCAAAGTTATTATGAATTATTGACCTATCCAAGGCTCAATAATTTGTGTTTGCCATATAAAAATTGTTTTTAATTTTTTTAAAGAAGGGCCTAAAACGAACAAACAAAAAACATAAATACAAATATACAAAAAACATAAATGAGTGATTAGTGTATTCGGGAAAAGCGTCCCCTCTCTGGGTCTTCTAGGTAGACAGAAAAATGCTGGGACTTCTAGTGTTAAAGCATTACATGGATTAAATTATTTAAGATGTCAATAAACTTCTCAATCAATCAATCAATCAACCAATGTCTTGCCAGAAAACGGGTCTGCAACGAACGTGTCTATCCACAATGTGAAGCCGCTTCTAAGATACTAATCCTCGACACCGTGACGAAAAAGTTCCTTCCATGTACCGGTACGTTTATCTCTAGAGGACGGTGTGGCTCGGTCAGGAGAGCGGCTGTGCCAGCAACCTAAGGGTTCCTAGTTCGATCCCCAGTTTCCACCACCCTAGTCACGTCCGTAGTGTCCTTGAGCAAGACACTTCACCCTTGCTCCAGATGGGTCGTGGCTAGGGCCTTGCATGGCAGCTCCCGCCATCAGTTTATGAATGGGTGAATGTGCAAATATTGTCAAAGCGCTTTGAGTACCTTGAAGGTAGAAAAGCGCTATACAAGTATAACCCATTTACCATTTAGAGGACTGGAGGAAAAGGAATGGCTAAGCATGCTACAAACACACACACATACCGAGCTGGACGACACAAGAAGCTAACTACTAAACCTTCGATGTAAAGTAGGGGTGACCAATCCAGATGTTGATATCATTAATACCGAGTGTAGTATTACTAGGAATGGGGACTTTCACATTTGAACCGTACTTGGGAATCCATACCGGAACTTAACGGTACCATTTTTTTTTTAACTTTTCCGTGTGTTAATAAATATCAGTTGTTTTTAAAAATAAAATAAAAAAAAATGTATTAGAACATTTAAAAATGATGATGAGGTGGCGACTTGTCCGGGGTGTACCCCGCCTTGCGCCCGAATGCAGCTGGGATAGGCTCCAGCACCCCCCGCGACCCCAAAAGGGGACAAGAAAATGGATGGGATGGATGGATGGATGGGCATTTAAAAATGAACTAATTATGATAACTTATTTCCAGTTTTTATATCTAGTTTTATTATTACATTTCTGAGCCAATTTCTCTGTTGGCATTGAACACTGCAACATTACATGTACCTACAGGGGGTGGAGGAGACCGCTCTGATTGCTGCTGGAGTGATGGTCAAGTGTTAGAGTTAGGGATGTAACGATATGAACATTTTATATCACGGACATTGTGACCAACATTAGCCCCGTTATTATGATCGCAATATTGTTGAATGTGCTCAAACAGTACGTATACACACACTGAAACACACACTTTAAATAATTAAAAACTTATTATTGTGCATTTTTGTATTTCTTATGCTTCACTGATAGTGTTTTAGTCTTAGCATTTTATCTGTTTAATGACTAAACCTTTTTTAGTTTGTAGATGTATTTAAATGAAAAGTGTATTGCAAAAATAAAATATTATTTATTAATTCTGGTGGGCATTCTGCTCTTTGGTTGCCCTACTCTTTTCAGCACTCTTTGAACGCACGGTAAAACCACCTACATCTCGTATTTCTCTGATCCATCATTCTGTGCCATAGCAGCACAGCTTGTAGGTTCAATTTGCACAATTGAATATGTTCATTGCTCAGATAGTAATGTGTTTGTATAAGTTTAGACTGAGGTATGTCATTTATTTATGGGTAAATATGTTAATGACTCTTGCTTTCATGTTAGCATTAAGCTAGCGCCAGTCAGTCCGTAGTTTATTAAAGTGCAGTTATCAATCACGGTTTTTCGATCAACACTTGGATGACTTGCATGAATTGTTAATGCTAAAATGTAAAAAAACAAACCTCCTTGTCCAGATTTTACAGTTGTATAATGATGACAGTTCCTGGTGGTGTGATGGTACGCACTCCTGCCTTTTATGGCAGAGTGCAACTGTTTGATTCCTGGCCAGATGAAGGGCATCCGGCGTAAAAACTAAACCAAAACAATTCATGCGATTGACTCGCTGTGACAACTCATGATATGGAGAAGACGAAAGTAGAAAAAAGTAAAAAACAGTGACCAACAATAGCTTTTTACATCAACGACTTCCTAAAATCTGAGAAAGGAAAATATATTTTAAAACTGGTAATGTTTCCTTTATTAAGTCTTCACACAAACATATCAAAGAACAATGAGGAAGGGTAAGGATGACTCACCACGCAGGAGGTCCGGGCTGGCATATGGCGAATTGTGCGTCCGAAACAGCTGCCAGTCAAAATCATCTTCTTCACCCTGTGTGAAGTCACACAGACTGGCATCCGAATCCTCTTCGAATGTGCAGCCAGCAGCTGGGTGTTAAAAGAGGAAGAAACAGCAACATCCAGATGAGTCAATCAAAGGGTAATTACTTCCTATGCCTTATTTGTCTGTACTGTTTAACCTCGTAGTAAGTAAGTATCCAATCATACACAATAATACTACAGCAGCAACCAACAGAACCTTTCATGTTGCACTCATTGACCCTGCAGTTCTACTCTTAAAAGTTAAACAATAATTACTAAAATGATAAGTTTTCAGGATTGCAAAAATGATCGGATGAACTGACATGATATTGAACGTCGAGATAGAGTTGCATTTGAAAAGATGAGTCCTTCTCAGATAAATCACATAAAAGGAATTCATTGATTTTATGATTAAGGGTTTGGAAGGGTCTGCAATCCCATGCAGTAATTGAGCAAGTAATGGAGGGAGTTCCTTTCATGTACTGTTGCCCTACAGTACTTGGTATCCTGCATTGCCTCTTTCTTTTTAATCCTTTATGATTTTGGAGTGTGTCCCCATAATGCAACATGTTGTCCAATTATTGATGAGGTTTCAGTGTCCTGCCGTATGTCTAATGCTTTCCAAATTATTTCTATCGCTCTCCAGTTGAGTACCTTTCAACAATACCATGCCAGAGATATTTTAAGCTCCTTGTACACCACAGGGAAGCATATAACTGAGGAGCAGAACATTGATTAATTGATTGAGAAGTTTATTGACATCTTAAAGAATTTAATCCATCTAATGCTTTAAAAAGGCAAATGGATGGCACAAAAAGCCAAAAGGCTTGTTGCCGTTGTGGCCATTAAATATTCATCACATTTGATGCATTCAATAATAAAATATATATAACCTGTAACATGTATATAAAAAATTACATAAAAAAATGGATAAATGATGTACATATACACAGTATACATGTCAGGTGATTTGAAAAACAATATTTACAAAAAATGGGAGGCGGGGAGGTATAGACACTATGTACATGACACTATGTACATGACTATGCACATGTTGACTCCAACATGATGCAGTGAGAAATGATTTTTGGTGAATCAGAATTACTCACATGGATGGAAGGTATAGTATACCTCAGATCAACAATCTGTTTGTAAAACATGTGATATAAATGTTTTACTGCAAACTTTGCATTTGTGTTTTGAGCTTTATCTTTCTTTAGATAATAAACTTTGATTCTAATATTTTGTCTCTGTGCCATTAATGTCTCGTTTGTGTGTGCCCTTTAATGACATGGGAAACTGAGTACTTGTTCAATTAACCAAATGGGTGTGCAATTTTAATGGGATTTTGGGGAACATTTGCTGGTCTTGCTTGAAAAAATAATGAAAAACAAAACAAAACACAAATCTTTAAATAAATCTGTTAAATATTTTTTTCTTCAACCAAGGAAATATGTTTTGCCTATTTATCCAACAAATCATACACTTAATTAGGCGCAAGCAAATCTTCAGAAAAAGCTTCATTGCCATCATGCTCCATCAAAAAGCTAAATTATTGACCATGTTCTGAAGTTCAGAGCGCATGAGACTGTAGCTTTTGTAACTTGTAACCTGGTTTGAAAAAGGTTTTATTATAATGTATATACCAAATAATATATTACGAAGAATCGAGAATCTATTCTAAATCGAACCATCACCCCAAGAATCGGAAATCAAATAGAATCTTGAGGTGCCCAAAGATTTCCACTATTAATGCAAAGATCTATTTATCATTATTTTGAAAAATACTGCTGATAGAGGATAGTTAAAACAATGTTTTGTTGTAAAACCTGCAATGACAAATAAATAACCGTAAAGGTTTAAGCCAAGGTAAAATAATTTTCAAGAAATTAGTTGGACCTTTTTAATATTTAATAAAAATGTTATTGGTTCTGGGGTTTTTTTTTATCATCTTGTATTGAAAAAAATGTAGGGCCCAATGATTTCCACATTAACAGAATCACGTACTTGGCCAATAAAACCCGACTTTACTATTCAACGTGGAACATCACAGAAATTGCCATAAATCTAAGTGAAATGCTGTCATCATGAGGAAAAAAAAACATTTGTGAGGGGAAAGCATGTGTCCAAGATCGTTCATTTGTCCCCGGAAAAACTCACCAGCCCCAGGCAAACTAAACTATGTCAAAACGGCCACTTGAAGCACCGGTTAAGTCTGGGAACAAACTAGCTAATGCCAGCTACGACAGCACCTCTCATCTGCTTTTGTTGTTGTGGATGACATCACCAATGCAAGCTTAATGTACCAAGAGGACAGCAGTCTTAAGTTCAGAGGCACTCTTTTTTTTTTCAAAGCAACTCCGAGTAGTCTCCACACTCAAAGATGTCAGTCTGTCAAGCGGCACATCTCAGTTGGTAGAGTGGCCGTGCCAGCAACTTGAGGGTTCCAGGTTCGATTCCTGCATCCTAGTCACTGCCGTTGTGTCCTTGGGCCATACACTTTACCCACCTGCTCCCAGTGCCACCCACACTGGTTTAAATGTAACTTAGATATTGGGTTTCCCTATGTAAACTGCTTTGAGTCACGAGAGAAAAGCGTTGTATAAATATAATTCACTTCACTTCACAAGAACAGCAACACACTTCGAGCCTTCACAATAACATTGCTGTGTGCAACATCCAGTCTGACTGTGCTAAAGTACCATGCATGAGCACTTTGTACTAAAGCAGTCATTGGTACATTAATGTTACAAAATGATTATGCTTTGAATTAAAAACAGGGTGTCCCCTACATGTTATTGACTGTGGTGTACCGCCACAGCAAAACAAAAGCTCCCACACCTTAAACATGAATGTTTTTGTGTGAAAACAAATTTAACTAATACAAACCCCGTTTCCATATGAGTTGGGAAATTGTGTTAGATGTAAATATAAACGGAATACAATGATTTGCAAATCCTTTTCAACCCATATTCAACTGAATGCATTACAAAGACAAGATATTTGATGTTCAAACTGATAAACTTTTTTTTTTTTTTGCAAATAATCATTAACTTTAGGATTTGATGCCAGCAACACGTGACAAATAAGTTGGGAAAGGTGGCAATAAATACTGATACAGTTGAGGAATGCTCATCAAACACTTATTTGGAACATCCCACAGGTGAACAGGCAAATTGGGAACAGGTGGGTGCCATGACTGGGTATAAAAGTAGATTCCATGAAATGCTCAGTCATTCACAAACAAGGATGGGGCGAGGGTCACCACTTTGTCAACAAATGCGTAAGCAAATTGTTTAACAGTTTAAGAAAAACCTTTCTCAACCAGCTATTGCAAGGAATTTAGGGATTTCACCATCTACGGTCCGTAATATCATCAAAGGGTTCAGAGAATCTGGAAAAATCACTGCACGTAAACAGCTAAGCCCGTGACCTTCAATCCCTCAGGCTGTACTGCATCAACAAGCGACATCGGTGTGTAAAGGATATCACCACATAGGCTCAGGAACACTTCAGAAACCCACTGTCAGTAACTACAGTTGGTCGCTACATCTGTAAGTGCAAGTTAAAACTCTCCTATGCAAGGCGAAAACCGTTTATCAACAACACCCAGAAACACCGTCGGCTTCGCTGGGCCTGAGCTCATCTAAGATGGACTGATACAAAGTGGAAAAGTGTTCTGTGGTCTGACGAGTCCACATTTCAAATTGTTTTTGGAAACTTTGGACGTCGTGTCCTCCGGACCAAAGAGGAAAAGAACCATCCAGATTGTTATAGGCGCAAAGTTGAAAAGCCAGCATCTGTGATGGTAGATGGTATGGGGGTGTATTAGTACCCAAGACATGGGTAACTTACACATCTGTGAAGGCGCCATTAATGCTGAAAGGTACATACAGGTTTTGGAGCAACATATGTTGCCATCCAAGCAACGTTACCATGGATGCCCCTGCTTATTTCAGCAAGACAATGCCAAGCCACATGTTACATCAACGTGGCTTCATAGTAAAAGAGTGCGGGTACTAGACTGGCTTGCCTGTAGTCCAGATCTGTCTCCCATTGAAAATGTGTGGCGCATTATGAAGCCTAAAATACCACAACGGAGACCCCCGGACTGTTGAACAACTTAAGCTGTACATCAAGCAAGAATGGAAAATAATTCCACCTGAGAAGCTTAAAAAATGTGTCTCCTCAGTTCCCAAACATTTACTGAGTGTTGTTAAAAGGAAAGGCCATGTAACACAGTGGTGAACATGCCCTTTCCCAACTACTTTGGCACGTGTTGCAGCCATGAAATTCTAAGTTAATTATTATTTGCAAAAAAAAAAAAAGGTTTATGAGTTTGAACATCAAATATCTTGTCTTTGTTGTGCATTCAATTGAATATGGGTTGAAAAGGATTTGCAAATCGTTGTATTCTGTTTATATTTACATCTAACACAATTTCCCAACTCATATGTCCCAACTCATATGGAAACGGGGTTTGTACATTGTATGAATGGATATATATATATATAGGTTATTATTTACACACCATTGACAACAAGTGATGCACCGAAAATTTGGCCACCTTTGTCTGCATCGTTATAAACTTTCTGTTAACCAGGTTTCACCCCTGGTTAACAGAAAGTTTGCAGCCCTTTGCTTTATCTGAAAATAAAATTAATTAATTATCAATGAGATGCAGTATTATATATTACATACATTTGTGGAGCTTATGTGAGTGTGAATGATGTCTGTCTATCTGTGTTGGCCCTGCGATGAGGTGGCGTCTTGTCCAGGGTGTACCCCGCCTTCCGCCCGAATGCAGCTGAGATAGGCTCCAGCACCCCCCGCGACCCCAAAGGGACAAGCGGTAGAAAATGGATGGATGGATAATACAGTACATTGACCTCTCTTTTACCATGCACAAAATATATCAAAGTGGTCTCGGCAGCCTTCACTTTTCTAAATGCTATATCTCAGTTTGTAATTGAGGATTGTATTTTTTGGAGAATTAGCTTTACGTTGTATTTTAAAAATCAATAAAGCTCAAAAGCCTAGCAGATTTATGTTTTTGGCATTTTGTTCTCTTACTGTACTGAAATTAAACCAAACCATAATCTAAGTACAAAAGCATGTACTGAACCATGAAAATCATGTACCATGTTGCATCTAATTTTGTAGTTTAGTAGGTATAACATGTGAAAAGGGGCCTGAGATGATTAAAAGGAGATGTTTCAACACGATGACCAAGGGGACGAAATCAAGAAACGCATGACAACTGCTGCCAGCTGATGAATATCAGCAATTACATGATGAAGACTACCTGTTTCCACCATGTTGAATAGAATGTTTAAAGTCTGACTGTTTTAGATTCACACAATTTGTGCGTTTAAATAGCCTAACATACAATGTGTTAATTGCGTAATCAGCATGCACACATCACCTTGCAAATGTCAGCAAATCAAGCAATGAGTAAAATGTGTGCACGCACAAAATAAAACTCACAAATCCTGGCAGTAATTACGACCCTTCCATGTAAAAGAGAAAAACCATTGCCAAAGAACTACATACCAGACACTAAACACCCCAAAGCACATTAACAAAGCCATGTAAAAACAGCAATAATATTTGGTGAAATAGGGCTCCCTGGGGTCTGTCGTGATCATCATTAGACCTCACAACCTGCTATTCCATGTGCCAAAAAGCAAAAAAACAAAAAAAAAAAGAAAATTATATTGAATAGCTATGGCTATAATGGCACTCAGATCTCGAAATCATCACGCTTCAGTCGTTGCACTCCACATCTGTTGCCATATTTTACATTAGTCTGTCAGTGGGAGAATTACAGTGGGAGAATGTGCAGTTGGAACAGCTCGGTCGTAAGAGCAGAGGCTGCCTCAGTAATAATAGGAGCTGGACAGTACGAGACGCCACATGCTAATGACAGGAATAACCACAAGCAGGTCCTGAAGGTGACCGGGCTTTATTACTAATCATACTTTTCCTCTGTCATTAAATATATGACAAATGGGGGAGAAACGCGTTTCACCCGAGTAAGGATTTATAAGTCTCTTTTTGTTTTTGAATGTTGTAAAGGGTGTACAATTGTGTAATATAGCCACCGCTGCCAGGTATGTGGTGATTGGATTGATTTTATGACAAAATACAGAAAATATAAAACATTGCTTTTGATATGCTTTTTACAAAATGGCAGCCCTTTGAGACACTTGTGATTTAAGGCTATATAAATAAACATTGATTGATTGATTGATTGAAGGCAGCGGCTTGCAGACGCTCTTGGGAGTGTAGAGCGATTTGGCAAAAATACCCGTCAATTCTGTCAATTTCATGGCTGGCTCAAAGCGTGGACACTCTGTGATCACATACGACCGACAGACAATTTTGGATGTGGATAGATCGGGTCGTTATAGACTGAAAGATGCATGTACGGTGGACCTCCTCGCTAGCATGGGAATACTTTGCGGGCTACATCGAGCGGCCTTTGAATCAGCGGAGTCAAGTACTAGCGGGGACCGTCAATGGAGGAGACGTAAGCGGTGTGAGCGGAAGCAGAAGCGGGGATGCCGAGCAGGGCTAACAACAAAGCTAAAGGCTAATCCTCAAAGAAGCGTGGAGTGTCCGGGTAAGAAGTAATTTAAACTAGAACTTGCCCTTAGCCCATTAGCCGGCGCCAGGCTGGCTAATCCCTGCACACATAGCAATTCTCTTAGAATAAAACACAACTCACATAATGTTTTTTCTTTTGTGACTGTGTCAGAGGCAGACATGCAATCTACTGAGGTGGCTAACTGTGATGCGTTCAGTTTATCGCAGCACCAAGCAAAAAACTATCTGAAAATTCCCGTCGTATCAATTCCTAGATAAGGTCGAAACTATTTAAAGTGCACTACGCATAATAAACGCAACATTATTAATATTGCTACTTTGGATAATTTCAACAAACAATCCTCAAAACAGCCCACTACCTATAATATGGGCTTTTTAAACATAAGATCATTATCTTCCAAAACGTTATTAGTTAAAGAGGTCATTAGAGACAACAAACTTGACGTTGTTGGTCTCGCCGAGACCTGGCTCAAACCAGACGATTTTGTTGCGCTAAATGAGGCATCTCCTCCTAACTATACGAATGCACATGTTGCCCGTCCTCTTAAAAGGGGAGGGGGTGTTGCACTAACATATACAATGAAAACTTTAATCTTACACCTAACGTAAATAATAAATATAACTCATTTGAGGTGCTCACTATGAGGTTCGTCACACCGCTGCCTCTCCACCTGGCTGTAATCTACCGCCCCCCTGGGCCCTATTCGGACTTTATCAGTGAATTCTCAGAGCTTGTTGCTGATCTAGTGACGCACGCCGACAATATAATCATAATGGGGGACTTTAATATCCATATGAATACCCCATCGGACCCTCCGTGCGTGGCGCTCCAGACTATAATTGATAGCTGTGGTCTTACACAAATAATAAATGAAACTAATAATAATAATAATAACTACTATAGCAGCCGCAACATTAATGCTGCCACAACGATGACTCTTGCTGACCTACTGCCTTCGGTAATGGCACCATTCCCAAATTATGTGGGCTCTATTGATAACCTCACTAACAACTTTAACGACGCCCTGCGCGACACCATTGATAGTGTAGCACCGCTAAAGCTAAAAAGGGCCCCTAAAAGGCGTACCCCATGGTTTACAGAAGAAACTAAAGCCCATAAATGATCATGTAGAAAGCTGGAACGCAAATGGCGTGCGACTAAACTTGAGGTTTTCCATCAAGCATGGAGTGATAGTTTAATAACTTATAAACGCATGCTTACCCCAGCTAAAGCTAAATATTACTCAAATCTCATCCACCTCAACAAAAATGATCCTAAATTTTTGTTTAGTACAGTAGCATCGCTAACCCAACAAGGGACTCCTCCCAGTAGCTCCACCCACTCAGCAGATGACTTTATGAATTTCTTTAATAAGAAAATTGAACTCATTAGAAAAGAGATTAAAGACAATGCATCCCAGCTACAACTGGGTTCTATTAACACAGATGCGACTGTATATACGACGGATACCGCCCTCCAAAATAGTTTCTCTCTCTTTGATTAAATAACATTGGAGGAATTGTTAAAATGTGTAAATGGGACAAAACAAACAACATGTTTACTTGACCCAATTCCTGGGAAACTTATCAAGGAGCTTTTTGTATTATTAGGTCCATCAGTGTTAAATATTATAAACTTATCACTTTCCTCTGGCACTGTTCCCCTAGCATTCAAAAAAGCGGTTATTCATCCTCTACTCAAAAGACCTAACCTCGATCCTGATCTCTTGGTAAACTACCGGCCGGTGTCCCACCTTCCGTTTATCTCGAAAATCCTCGAAAAAATTG
This sequence comes from Entelurus aequoreus, assembly GCF_033978785.1. Classification (NCBI taxonomy): domain Eukaryota; kingdom Metazoa; phylum Chordata; class Actinopteri; order Syngnathiformes; family Syngnathidae; genus Entelurus; species Entelurus aequoreus. Next base: position 39,452,787 of record NC_084741.1, on the reverse strand, counting down.
TAGCACAGCAGCTAAATGAACACTTAGCGTCTAACAATCTCTGTGAACCTTTTCAATCCGGTTTCAGGGCAAATCACTCTACGGAGACAGCCCTCACAAAAATACTAATGATCTATTGCTAACGATGGATTCTGATGCGTCATCTATGTTGCTGCTTCTTGATCTTAGCGCCGCTTTCGATACTGTTGATCATAATATTTTATTAGAGCGTATCAAAACGCGTATTGGGATGTCAGACTTAGCCTTGTCTTGGTTTAACTCTTATCTTACTGACAGGATGCAGTGTGTCTCCCATAACAATGTGACCTCGGACTATGTTAAGGTAACATGCGGAGTTCCCCAGGGTTCGGTTCTTGGCCCTGCACTCTTTAGTATTTACATGCTGCCGCTGGGTGACATCATACGCAAATACGGTGTTAGCTTTCACTGTTATGCTGATGACACCCAACTCTACATGCCCCTAAAGCTGACCAACACGCCGGATTGTAGTCAGCTGGAGGCGTGTCTTAATGAAATTAAACAATGGATGTCCACTAACTTTTTGCAACTTAACGCTAAGAAAACGGAAATGCTGATTATCGGTCCTGCTCAACACCGACATCTATTTAATAATACCACCTTAACATTTGACAACCAAACAATTACACAAGGCGACTCGGTAAAGAATCTGGGTATTATCTTCGACCCAACTCTCTCGTTTGAGTCACACATTAAGAGTGTTACTAAAACGGCCTTCTTTCATCTCCATAATATCGCTAAAATTCGTTCCATTTTGTCCACAAGCGACGCTGAGATCATTATCCATGCGTTCGTTACATCTCGTCTCGATTACTGTAACGTATTATTTTCGGGCCTCCCTATGTCTAGCATTAAAAGATTACAGTTGGTACAAAATGCGGCTGCTAGACTTTTGACAAAAACAAGAAAGCTTGATCATATTACGCCTATACTGGCTCACTTGCACTGGCTTCCTGTGCACTTAAGATGCGACTTTAAGGTTTTACTACTTACATATAAAATACTGCACGGTCAAGCTCCTGCCTATCTTGCCGATTGTGTTGTACCATATGTCCCGACAAGAAATCTGCATTCAAAGAACTCCGGCTTATTAGTGATTCCCAGAGCCCAAAAAAAGTCTGCGGGCTATAGAGCGTTTTCTATTCGGGCTCCAATACTATGGAATGCCCTCCCGGTAAAAGTTAGAGATGCTACCTCAGTAGAAGCATTTAAGTCCCATCTTAAAACTCATTTGTACACTCTAGCCTTTAAATAAACTCCCTTTTTAGACCAGTTGATCTGCCGTTTCTTTTCTTTTCTTTTCTCCTCTGCTCCCCTCTCCCTTATGGAGGGGGAGTTGCACAGGTTCGGTGGCCATGGATGAAGTGCTGGTTGTCCAGAGTCGGGACCCGGGGTGGACCGCTAGCCTGTGCATCGGTTGGGGACATCTCTACGCTGCTGACCCGTCTCCGCTCGGGATGGTTCCTGCTGGCCCCACTATGGACTGGACTTTCGCTGATGTGTTGGATTTTCACAATATTATGTCAGACCCACTCGACATCCATTGCTTTCGGTCTCCCCTAGAGGGGGGGGGGGGGGGGGGTTACCCACATATGCGGTCCTCTCCAAGGTTTCTCATAGTCATTCACATTGACGTCCCACTGGGGTGAGTTTTCCTTGCCCGTATGTGGGCTCTGTACCGAGGATGTCGTTGTGGCTTGTACAGCCCTTTGAGACACTTGTGATTTTGGGCTATATAAATAAACATTGATTGATTGATTGATTGATTGATTGATTGATATTGCATATATCGTAGACATATGTATATACTGACAAGTTCAACTAGGGTTGTATGGTATACCGGTATTAGTATAGTACCGCGATACTAATGAATCATTTTCGGTACGATACCCTCTCTGAAACGTACCAGTCCCGCACCCCCGAAGTCCCGTGGTGTCATTGCTAGTTTACAAGCAGACGAGCATGTTCGGTAGCACACAATCACAGAGTACTTACAAGCTGACACAGTGTGTAAGCAAAAAAGGGAGAACGGACGCATTTTGGCTTACAAACTAAAGATAAAGGTGAAGTTATAACAATTAAACGCCCTCAGGAAGAGGTGCTTTAAGACATGGCTAGCTAGCTAGCGGCTAACGTCCAGCCCCAGTCGGCAGTGTTTTAGCTACTTCTAAATCACTAATCCTGGTCTCTGTGGCGACAAATAAAGTAAGTTTCTTACAAGTATCATCCCTGCAGGACGAGGAATAGCTAAACATGCTCATACTTGCTAACCTTGAGACCTCCAATATCGGGAGGGGGGGGGCGTGGTTGGGGCGGGGGGCGTGGTTAGGGGCGTGGTTAAGAGGAGAGTATATTTACAGCTAGAATTCACCAACGTATTTCATACATATATATATATATATATATATATATATATATATATATACTTGACTTTCAGTGAATTCTAGCTATATATATATATATATATATATATATATATATATATATATATATATATATATATGTATATATATATATATACATATATATATATATATATATATATATATATATATATATATATATATATATATACACATATATATATATATATATATATATATATATATATATATATATATATATATATATACACATATATATATATATATATATATATATATATATATATATATATATATATATATATATATATATATATATATATATATATATATTTTATTATATATATAAATAAAAGAAATACTTGAATTTTAGTGTTCATTTATTTACACATATACACACACAACACTCATCTACTCATTGTTGTACTTGAAAGTACAATGATTTGTTAAGGGTTGAATTGTCCATCCAATTTCTATTCTCTGTCACTATTTTTCTAACCATGCTGAACACCCTCTCTGATGATGCATTGCTGTGTGGCACGCACAAAAGTGCTTTCATCAAATGCACGAGAGTGTGGAATCTTCCATCTCTCCCTAGCATGGCCCAAAACCGGTCAATCCTTGCTTCCTGGGGAAGATCTTCCCTGGCAGGCAATTGGTAATCCAGTACTTGTACCCGGAGGCTGGTCAGGTCCTATCGCAGCTGCGGCAGACTTTTTTGGGGGGGGGGGCGTGGCCTCCAGCTCCGGCTGAATACCGGGAGTTTGTCGGGAGAAAATCTCTGTCGGGAGGTTGTCGGGAGAGGCGCTGAATATCGGGATTCTCCCGCTAAAAACGGGAGGGTTGGCAAGTATGAACATGCTTCACTACACACTGTAGCTCACCGGCATCAAAATGTAAACAAATGCCATGGGTGGAGCTGCACCTAACATCCACTGTAATGATACCAAGTACAGGCACGGATCTAGTCGATACTACTATGATTACGTCAATATTTTTTGGCATCACAACATCTTCTTTTGTTTTAAAAAAATGTATATTATATTTATAAACTCAGGAAATATGTCCCTGGACACATGAGGACTTTGAATATGACCAATGTATGATCCTGTAACTACTTGTTATCGGATTGATACCCAAATTTGTGGTATCATCCAAAACTAATGTTAAGTATCAAACAACAGAAGAATAAGTGATTATTACATTTTAACAGAAGTGTAGACAGAACATGTTAAAAGAGAAAGTAAGCAGATATTAACAGTAAATGAACAAGTAGATTAATAATTAATTTTCTATCACTTGTCCTTAATAATGTTGACAAAATAATAGAATGATAAATGAGACAATATGTTACTGCATATGTCAGCAGACTAATTAGGAGCCTTTGTTTGTTTACTTACTACTAAAAGACAAGTTGTCTAGTATGTTCACTATTTTATTTAAGGACTGAACTGCAATAAGAAACATATGTTTAATGTACCCTAAGATTTTTTGTTAAAATAAAGCCAATAATGCAATTTTTTTGTGGTCCCCTTTATTTAGAAAAGTACCAAAATTATTTTAGTACCGGTAGCAAAATATTGGTATCGTTACAACACTCGTGACAACTCAACTTAGGAGTGTTTTAAGGTAAGCGCTGCCTCTCAGCAAATTGTTAGGCTTTCAGTTGTAAGCAACAATTTTAGTTATAAGCATCGCTACCATTAATTGGCGTAGCAAATGTCACAGTGAACCCCTTATTATTCAACCAAAACATCTGGTCTTACTTATACCAAAAAAAAACATAACTTTGTTTTCCAACCAAGAAGAAAGTGATTGCCGAAATGAAGGAGTGAATTGACAAAAATAAATCATTAAAGACCTACTGAAACCCACTACTACCGACCACGCAGTCTGATAGTTTATATATCAATGATGAAATCTTAACATTGCAACACATGCCAATACGGCCGGGTTAACTTATAAAGTGCAATTTCAAATTTCCCGCGAAACTTCCGGTTGAAAAAGTCTAGGTATGATGACGTATGCGCGTGACGTCGAGGGTTGAAACGGAAGTATTGGGACATATTGTATCCCAATACAAACAGCTCTGTTTTCATCGCAAAATTCCGCAGTATTCTGGACATCTGGGTTGGTGAATCTTTTGCAATTTGTTTGATGAACAATGGAGACTGCAAAGAAGAAAGCTGTAGGTGGGATCGATGTATTAGCGGCTGGCTGCAGCAACACAACCAGGAGGACTTAGTTGGATAGCAGACGCGCTATCCGACGCTAGCCGCCGACCGCATCGATGATCAGGTGAAGTCCTTCGTCGCGCCGTCGATCGCTGGAACGCAGGTGAGCACGGGTGTTGATGAGCAGATGAGGGCTGGCGTAGGTGGAGCGCTAATGTTTTTATCATAGCTCTGACGAGGTCCCGTAGCTAAGTTAGCTTCAATGGCGTTGTTAGCAACAGCATTGTTAAGCTTCGCCAGGCTGGAAAGCATTAACCGTGTAGTTACAGGTCCAGTGTTTAATAGTATTGTTGATCTTCTGTCTACCCTTCCAGTCAGGGGCTTATTTATTTTGTTTCTATCTGCAGTTAAGCACGATGCTATCACGTTAGCTCCGTAGCTAAAGTGCTTCACCGATGTATTGTCGAGGAGATAAAAGTCACTGTGAATGTCCATTTCGCGTTCTCGACTCTCATTTTCTAGAGGATATAGTATCCGAGGTGGTTTAAAATACAAATCCGTGATCCACAATAGAAAAAGGAGAGAGTGTGGAATCCAATGTACCTAAGTTACGGTCAGAGCGAAAAAAGATACGTCCTGCACTGCATTCTAATCCTTCACTCTCACGTTCCTCATCCACAAATCTTTCATCCTGGCTCAAATTAATGGGGTAATCGTCGCTTTCTCGGTCCAAATCGCTCTCGCTGCATTGAAAACAATGGGGAAATGTGAGGAGACCTTCAACCTGCGACGTCACGCTACTTCCGGTACAGGCAAGGCTTTTTTTATCAGCGACCAAAAGTTGCTAACTTTATCGTCGATGTTCTCTACTAAATCCTTTCAGCAAAAATATGGCAATATCGCGAAATGATCAAGTATGACACATAGAATGGATCTGCTATCCCCGTTTAAATAAAAAAAATGTCATTTCAGTAGACCTTTAACATTGACAGTATAGTTAAAGGAGTCAAATTATGATTTTTTTTTTCTTGACATAAAACACTTCCTTGTGGTCTACATAACATGTAATGGTGATTCTTTGGTCACAGAGTTTATGTTTTACAGACCATCTTCAAGCTGCTATATGACCGTCTCTTACGATACACCGCTTTGTGGACGGTCTTATTTACAAGCCAAAGTCCTCGTACAGGCCAAGCACCCTTCGACTGTGTCTTCACCCCGTCAGCCATGTTGTAGTTTTTAGCACTTCCATATGGAGTCTACTAACAGATATAAGTTAGAACTACACGCTACATTTTATTAGAAATGGCAACAGCGGAGAATTTTAGCATGCATGTGCATGAACGAGCCAGTCTGCCCCACAACAAGAGGATAGAGAAAAAGAAGAAACTTACTGACTACAACTTTGGACTACAACTAAATAAAAATGGCAAACTCTCACAAAGCTCTTCAGGTAAACCTCACCATATATGGAGATATCCGCTGATGTCTCCATCGTCTCAAATTCCAAATGACTCGTTTGGAACCAGGCAAAAGTGTTTCCACCAAACCTCCACGGTTTGGAGGTTCATCAGGAGTTGTGGGGAACCCAAATACACAGAAACAGGTACCAACATGTAAGAAAAGTTGTTTCTTGCATAATATGACCCCTTTAATGAAAGTTTTATGGTGTTGACAGTTTGAGCCTGGAACAGATTAATTTACTTTACTATTGAATAAAATGTTACGCAATTAGAGCTACTTGGAAATTAACCAGCATCAAAAAAGGGATAAAAAACATAACTAGACCTTACAGGGGAGTAAAATTATGATCTATGTCAGTTAGACATCCATATATTAAATACAAATGTTTGAAAAATGCAAATCTATACTGTAAGTTTTATTATATAATTGATTAAAATTGTAACACTGTTGATCTACATCGGCCCATATTATAGATAATAAAAAAGCTTTCAAAGAAATTAATGCTACAATGAATTCAATTGAGTAACTTGCATTACCGTATTTTCTGGACTATAAGGCGCACTTAAAATATTTTTTTTTCCTCAAAACTCACAGTGCGCCTTATAACCCGATGAGCCTAATGTAAGGAATAAGTTTGGTTGAGCTTACCCACTTCAAAGCTATTTTATTTGGTACATGGTGTAATGATAAGTGTGACCAATAGATAGCAGTCAAACATAAGAGATAAGTGAAGGCTGCACTATGATGGCAATATCTCAAGTAAACAACACCAACATTTTAAATGTTCCATTGAAAATATAGAACATTACACACGGCACTCAAAAATACATCAAAATATTTTAATACGACTTTGGTAAGCTATGAAACCGCACCGCTTGAGGGATTGTCGGCGCATTAAACATACAAGTATTATTATGGTGTGTGTATAAGGTAAGACATATTATCTGCCGTTTTGTTTTGCAATATTATGCAAAAGGAACTTTTCTTACCTTCTTGTACCTGCTGATCTGTATTTGGGATCTGCATAAATCCTGAAAAATTGTGCGTGTCTGCGCCGACGCCGTAGTCGATAAGCTTCTTCTTTTTCTCTATCTTCTTGTTATGTAACATTCATCCTCCGCTGTTGCCATTTCTAATATAAAGTAGGGCTGGGCGAAATATCGATATACGTTCTCACGCTGTTGCTTTTAGCTGCGGGGCATTAAACTGCATGCGTTTCTCACTCTTTCCTGTCTCTCCTTCTCACAGAGACTTAAAACAAGCGCACCTTCTTACATGCATCACATAGTGTCACGTGAGCAACGTCGCACGCTCCCGCGGAGCAGACAGGTAGCGACAGGGTAACGTTAGCTGTGATGCTAACAGCTAACGGTGTGGTTTGAGTGGTAATACGAGAGAAAGAAGGTGTGAATCTGGTAAAGAAATGGAGGAATAATAAATTCCCAAGAAAAACAGCAAGGGGTCCATCGTCTGACGGTGGTTTGGCTTCAAGCGGGAATATGTCTTTACATGTCAACATCTCCGTTCGGTGCCACACCAACTAAATGCCGAAGCAACTATTTCCACATCAACACCGTAGGACATATACTATTTGATATGCAGCTCATTTTTATGTGACACTTATTGAAATATCTTGTGTGTCATCATTAGGGTTGGGTATCGTTTGAATTCGAACGATTCCGATTCCGATTCTTTGTTTCGATTCCGATTCCTGGCGATTCTCGGTTCTGATTCTTCTTGTACCATGCCGGGATCAATGTGTTTGACAGGTAGTCCCTGGAAGGTGGTATGTATTTTGGGTTGAGAGTTTTCACCATATCCCTGCAAACATAAACAAACATGTAATGTTGCTGTTACTGTTTAGCCCAGTATCAATTAGCTTAGCTCTAACGTTATTGCTTAACTAACCTAAATGTTGGAGATTCCACCTCTGAAAAGGGATGCAGTCTTTTGACTATGTGTGCAGTGACCTTTCTGTGGCACTCTTCCGTCTGTGGCACCTACATCTTCCCCCTTGCCGCTACGGTGAACGGAGTACGCTGAGCACATCGCGGAGCCTGGCTAGCAGGTTGTAAATTGTCTATGAAAAAATACGCGGGCTAATTTGTTAGCTGCCTCAACGTTGGCGCAAAACACATTATTTATTGCATATATATTGTTTTACTTACCGGATTCGGACTGCAGTGCAGTCACCGAGGTGCCAGGTTGGGCGTCGGAGGAAGAGGCAGAGGAGGACGGTCGGCGCAGCGCGTCAAAGACGGGACACGCATTTATTTGTACTCCATGAACTCGGAGGTGCTTAATCATGTTCGACGTGCACCCTCCTAAGCACGAAACAGTCCTGTCGCACGTGTTACATTTCGCCGATATTTCATTTTTTTTAGTAAAATAAAGCCACACTTTCGACCGCCGACGCCCGCTATCCATGCTTGACTGACTCGCTCGGCTACATAGGCTCGGCTATGCTAACACTTCCGGCGTTGTGCGCTTCTTCGTTGGTGCTCAGCGGCTTCTTCTTTCGGTCGGCAGACTTATTCTTTTTTTCCGGTCGGCGGACTGGGTATCGAAACTAGGAATCGAAATTTAAACTTTTGAACAATTCCGGGAGAATCGGAAAGTTAGTCCCGGTTCCAATCGATACTCGATACTCGATACCCAACCCTAGTCATCATGCACAAAAGTGCGCTTTATTTGTTTTAAACTATTGTAGTGGCGTTCTGTACAAAAAGTGCACTTTAATTTAATGTTGTTTTGAAATGTCATCTTAGTGACATCATTCACAAAAGTATATAGCTTGTTTTAAAATGTCTCTGACAATCTTGAAAAGGTAGCCAAGGAATTGGAGAATGTCGGCTACAAATACAAGTGAGATGAAAAGGAAGAAAACAGGTATAAAAAAGGCAAAGAAGAAAGCATACACAAACCTCTTCATGCTGCATTTGTGCACTCCAAACTGATTAGCAATAACTCTGTACTCTGTATATATCTGGCAACGTGTACAGAACAATAGCAACCTTGCCACTGCTTAATAACTGTTTAATAAATACAGTTTTGCTAAATTGACTTAGTTGTGATTTCCCTCTCTGCATGAAAGTTTAAAATGAGCATATATTAATGCAGTATGAACAAGAATGTTTTAATGTAGACACATAGAATCATCATACTGCTGTGATTATATGCATCAAGTGTTCATTCAAGGTTAAGGCAAAATATTGAGATACATATCGTGTATCGCGATATGGCCTAAAAATATCGAGATATTAAAAAAAGGCCATATCGCCCAGCCCTGATATAAAGTAGTGTAAAGTTGTAACTTATATCTGTCAGTAAACTCGCCATGAAAGCGCTAAAACATACTGGTTTAGTGAGTTAACATTATTCACCCAAGAAACTTTAGTTATTAGAGTTCCGTTCGGACGGTTTTTCACGGGACACATTTCCGGTGTTGTTGTTTCCGGATGAGAAGATGCTGCTCTGTTATTAATTTAAGTAAAGTCTGAATGTCATTAAAACAGTTAGCTCCATCTTTTGACACTTCTTCCACCCCGGTCCTCGCTCACTACACCGCTACAACAAAGATGACGGGGAGAAGACGCTGTCAAAGGTGAGCCACATAAATAAGACACAAAACGGTGCATTCTGAAGCGACTCTCAGAAAGCAACTTGAAGATGGTCTGTAAAACATAATCTATGCAACATTTTGACCAAATAACCACCATTACATGTTATGTAGACCACAAGGAAGTGTTTTCAATTAAGAAAAAAATTATAATAATTTGTCTTTTTTTTAATGCGCCCTATAATTCGGTGCACTTAATATATGAAAAAATGTTCAAAAATAGACCATGCATCGGCAGTGCGCCTTATAACCCGGTGCCCCCTATGGTCCGGAAAATACGGTAGTTGTTTTATTTTTTTTTTTAACTTTATTTAAATATAAAATAGATGTTGCAGAAATAACAAAGGGCTGCTCCACATAGACCAGCTTCCACAATGTGTCATGTGAAAGGATCAAGTCCATGATGATCTCACACACAGGTAGTTATTGTGTTTTGGTCTTCAAGGGTAATCACTACAATCACTATGTTGTGACCTTAATTTGTGCATCTTCACTGCAAGAATATGAACTCAAAGACAAATATACCACCATGTACGCCTGATCCATTGGGCAATAGCAACCAGCAGGGGAGAGAGTGTGGGTTCCTCCCTCTGGGTTTGATTTATTGGCCCATGCTGGGCTGTTACTGCATAGATCTGCTGCTGGGGGCATCAGGTTAATTGTCCCGCAATGGGGTCTATCTCTAATAGAACAGCCAGTGATATGGGACCTGACACATCCAAATGTTGGCACTATATTATTCCCTGCTGCTTGGGTAAATGAAGCCTGCAGACTACTCCTTGCAAAAAAAAAAAGTCTCATCATCTGGAGAAAAGAAGCCAGGACCCAAGGCCAGAGCTGGCGGGGAATGTCATCTCCTTAATCCCATCCATCATGACAAACACACAGGTCCTCAGCCACGCCTGTTTGTTTGTGTGTGTGTGTGTGTGTGTGTGTGTGTGTGTGTGTGTGTGTGTGTGTGTGTGTGTGTGTGTGTGTGTGTGTGTGTGTGTGTGTGTGTGTGTGTGTGTGTGTGTGTGTGTGTGTGTGTGTGTGTGTGTGTGTGTGTGTGTGTGTGTGTGAGTGTGTGTGTGTGTGTGAGTGGTTGTTTTCACCTGAATGATTGCAGCATCATTTAGTGCAACACACATCACAAAAACTGACACAATGTTATGTACAAATAATGAACATTTTACCCAATGCACGGTTGATCTCTATATTGATTGAAACCCTATTCTCATTGCTGGCAGAGATAAGAATTGCAACACGTGCACATTCACAGAATGTTTATGGCACTTGCAATTTAAGGATCAAATCTACTAGCCAGGTCTTCCAAGAAGAACAAGCAGCATGATAAAGTTTCTTTTTTATGGGAAAAAAATGAGGAACAGATTTATTGTATCAATAAATCAGGGAGCTTGAGTCTCAAGGACGCAAAATCAGCAGGAAACAGGTTGAAACCGCTCACTAGAACCGAATCAGACTGATGGCTCAAGAAGGGAAGGATTTGTGTAGGTGAAATGTTTAACCCTTTTTGCAATTGTTTCACACTCTAGTAAGAGAGCACACATTCAGATGCATTTAAATTTAATTAAAAAAATACCTCTTGTGATTTGATACAGTAACCCAATAATCCCAGATTTACTGATTCTCCATGTCAAGAGTAGAACTGATGATGGTGGCCTGGCTATTCTTTACTTCTAAAAAGAATACTACATGTATTACCATATATGGGATGAAAACATTTTCATTTTCAGCAATGTGCATGTAAATGTTTCCTAGTTTTAAAAGTTTGATCAATCAACTCACCATCTGATAAGTTAATGTTGTTACAATATTTTAGAATAGGCACCCTTTTGCCTGCATTTCATTCAACTTAAATTCACTAAATGAATTTCTTAAAATAAAAGTAAGAACCCACATCATGCAGCTCATTGTGTTCATTAAGAGAGGTCACTCTACATGACATGCCATCAAGGACCTGTACAATTATTAAAGTTGACACTACTTCCACAACGAAAATGATAATGGCGTCTGACAGAAAACAAACACCTAAATTCAACACCAACACTACTATGTTCCAAGGGACCACTAAACAAGAAGACCTAGATTCTGGAGTGCATCCACCTACCATTATAGCGATTATAGAAACAACATCAAAGATTGTTGAACAAGAAAATATTGAACTGAAAAACCTATTTAACAAAGGTCACAAAAACCAGGATTTGGAAAATGATATAGATCCAGATACAATCTTTTTCTCCCACATCAGTAATAATTGTTTTTATTATACAGATGAGCAATATAACAGCAACATTAAATGTTATAACAAATTGTCAATTATTAATTTAAATAATAGAAGCTTATACGCAAATTACAACAACATGAAACACTTGTTAGAACAATGCAACGAACCCTTCAAAGTGATTGCTGTCTCAGAAACATTGATCGATGGTAAAAAAGGAATAGATTTTGATCGGGAAGGATATGAACTAAACTAGGAGTAGCTGAGAACCTGAACTACAAAATGGTAAAAAACATGTCATTTGCTACAGATAATATCTTAGAATGTATAACAATTGAAAAAGCAAAAACATATTCACCAGTTGTATATATAGATCACCTAAGTCAAGTATTGGAACATTTGAAGATTGGATCAAGGCAAATTACATGGACAATTGGCAAAAAATTATTTTCTTATGTGATTACTTTAATATTGACTTATTGAACCCTAACAAGCAAAAGTCCATTGATGACTTCATTGATACAATGTACAGTATCAGTTTATATCCTAAAATCACAAAGCCAAGCAGAATCACAGGACACTGTGCCACACTTATTAATAACATGTTTACCAATGATTTTGATAATAACACTACAAGTGGTCTACTTATAACAAGGGCTGGGCGATATACAGAGTTTGTAAGATATATCGATATATTTTTAAACAAAATATGAATTACGAAAATTACTTAATATTGATATAATTTATTTCACGTTCAAATGACCAAACGGCACTTATTTGTTGTGTTCCTTGATTCTCCCCCGTTTCCCACTCCCGCTCAACACTCCATGGTCTATTAAACCCCTCCCCTTCCTCCTTCCAAGACGTGCTTGCCCTTTCCCACCCACTGCACTGACCCACAACAACACACAAGTACAAAACCCAAAACCAGTGAAGTTGGCGCGTTGTGTAAATCGTAAATAAAAACAGAATACAATGATTTGCAAATCATTTTCAAATTATATTCAATTGAATAAACTGCAAAGACAAGATATTTAATGTTCGAACTGAGAAACTATTTTTTTTTTTTGCAAATGATCATTAACTTAGAATTTAATGGCAGTAACACATTGCAAAAAAGTTGGCACAGGGACATGTTCACCATTGTGTTGCATGGCCTTTTTTTAACAACACTCAGTAAACATTTGGGAACTGAGGAGACCAATGTTTAAAGCTTTTCAGGTGGAATTTCCTATTCTTGCTTGATGTCCAGCTTAAGTTGTTGATCAGTCCGGGGTCTCCGTTATTGTATTTTACGCTTCATAATGCGCCACACATTTTCAGTGGGAGACAGGTCTGGACTAGAGGCAGGCCAGTCTAGTACCCGCACTGTTTTACTATGAAGCTACGCTGTTGTAACACGTGGCTTGGCATTGTCTTGCTGAAATAAGCAGGGGCGTCCATGGTAACGTTGCTTGGATGGCAACTGCTCCAAAACCTGTATGTACCTTTCAGCATTGATGGTGCCTTCACAGATGTGTAAGTTACCCATGCCTTGGGCACTAATACACTCCCATACATCACAGATGCTGGCTTTTGAACTTTGTGCCTACAACAAACCGGATGGTTCTTTTCCTCTTTGTTCCGGAGGACACGACGTCTACAGTTTCCAAAAACAATTTGAAATGTGGACTCGTCAGACCACAGAACACTTTTCCACTTTGCATCAGTCCATCTTAGATGAGCTCGGGCCCAGCGAAGCCAGCGGCGTTTCAGGGTGTTGTTGATAAATGGCTTTCGCTGTGCATTGTAGAGTTTTAACTTTCACTTACAGATTATATTTTGATGATAATATGGACCGTAGATGGTGAAATCCCTAAATTCCTTGCAATAGCTCATTGAGAAATGTTGTTCTTAAAACTGTTCGACACGTTGCTCACACATTTGTTCACAAAGTGGTGACCCTCGCCGCATCCTTGTTTGTGAATGACTGAGCATTTCATGGAAGCTGCTTTTATACCCAATAATGTTGTACCTGTTCCCAATTAGCCTGTTCACCTGTGGGATGTTCAAAATAAGTGTTTGATGAGCATTCCTCAACTTTCTCAGTCTTTTTTGCCACTTGGGCCAGCTTTTTTGAAACAAGTTGCAGGCATCAAATTCCAAACGAGCGAATATTTGCAAAAAATAACAAAGTTTACCAGTTCGAACGTTAAGTATCTTGTCTTTGCAGTCTTTTCCTGAGGGAACTCTCCTGAAGGAATCAATAAAGTACTATCTATCTATCTATTCAATTGATATAGCTTGAAAAAGGTTTGCAAATCATTGTATTCTGTTTTTATTCATGATTTACACAATGTGCCAACTTCACTGGTTTTGGGTATTGTAGTTGACGCAGGGGTAGATCTTAGGCTTTATGCTAAGACCGGGGAAAAAAAGCTTCATAAATAAAAAGAACATCCATCCATCCATCTTCTTCCGCTTATCCGAGGTCGGGTTGCGGGGGAAGCAGCCTAAGCAGGGAAGCCCAGACTTTCCTCTCCCCAGCCACTTCGTCCAGCTCCTCCCGGGGGATCCCGAGGCGTTCCCAGGCCAGCCGGGAGACATAGTCTTCCCAACGTGTCCTGGGTCTTCCCCGTGGCCTCCTACCGGTTGGACGTGCCCTAAACACCTCCCTAGGGAGGCGTTCGGGTGGCATCCTGACCAGATGCCCGAACCACCTCATCTGGCTCCTCTCGATGTGGAGGAGCAGTGGCTTTACTTTGAGCTCCTCCCGGATGGCAGAGCTTCTCACCCTGTCTCTAAGGGAGAGCCCCGCCACCCGGCGGAGGAAACTCATTTCGGCTGCCTGTACCCGTGATCTTGTCCTTTCGGTCATAACCCAAAGCTCATGACCATAGGTGAGGATGGGAACGTAGATCGACCGGTAAATTGAGAGCTTTGCCTTCCGGCTCAGCTCCTTCTTCACCACAACGGATCGATACAGCGTCCGCACTACCGAAGACGCCGCACCGATCCGCCCGTCGATCTCACGATCCACTCTTCCCTCACTCGTGAACAAGACTCCTAGGTACTTAAACTCCTCCACTTGGGGCAGAGTCTCCTCCCCAACCCGGAGATGGCACTCCACCCTTTTCCGGGCGAGAACCATGGACTCGGACTTGGAGGTGCTGATTCTCATCCCAGTCGCTTCACACTCGGCTGCGAACCGATCCAGCGAGAGCTGAAGATCCTGGCCGGATGAAGCCATCAGGACCACATCATCCGCAAAAAGCAGAGACGTAATCCTGCAGCCACCAAACCGGATCCCCTCAACGCCTTGACTGCGCCTAGAAATTCTGTCCATAAAAGTTATGAACAGAATCGGTGACAAAGGGCAGCCTTGGCGGAGTCCAACCCTCACTGGAAACGTGTCCGACTTACTGCCGGCAATGCGGACCACGCTCTGACACTGATCGTACAGGGAGCGGACCGCCACAATCAGACAGTCCGATACCCCATACTCTCTGAGCACTCCCCACAGGACTTCCCGAGGGACACGGTCGAATGCCTTCTCCAAGTCCACAAAGCACATGTAGACTGGTTGGGCAAACTCCCATGCACCCTCAAGGACCCTGCCGAGAGTATAGAGCTGGTCCACAGTTCCACGACCAAGACGAAAACCACACTGTTCCTCCTGAATCCGAGGTTCGACTATCCGGCGTAGCCTCCTCTCCAGTACACCTGAATAAACCTTACCGGGAAGGCTGAACAGAACATTTTCATGTGCATCGATGGGAGAAAATAAAGAAACAGAGATGTATTTGAAAAGGTAGCCAAGGAATTGGAGAATGTCGGCTACAAATACAAGTGAGATGAAAAGGAACAAAACAGGTATAAAAAAGGCAAAGAGGAAAGCATACACAAACCTCTTCACGCTGCATTTGTGCACTCCAAACTGATTAGCAATAACTCTGTACTCTGTACAGAACAATAGCAACCTTTGCCTAAAGCGAGCACAAATAGTCTTTTTCTTCTGACTTAGAACTCCTTCCATCAATCCACGGAACTTGCTAAATGAACAAAGAGACAATTGAAAGTTTTCTTTCCATTTCTTTTTTGAAAATTCCTTCAAAACAACTCTCTCCCGCCACCCTTCGCTTCAGACCCGCATCCAATCCAGCAATTCCGAGACCTTCTTGGCAGCAGCGTCATGTTCATCGAGCAAACTAAGATATTCTTTTTATATCAGCTATTTAACATCAGCATACCCATTGGGGACATAATATTTGTCATTTATGCTAATATTACAGCGGGCATCAGGTACAACAAGAACTGTGCTGTTGACTTGTAAGGAGATGCAAAGATATAAATAATGAACCTTTTTGATGTAAAGATGCCTTGTTTTGGTGTGAAGTCATACGTCAACTGGAAAAGCCATACATTAATCCACGCGAAAAGCAGTTCTTCTTGCTAAACGCCGCAATGAATTGCAAGACAGGTAGACGATCAGGGGCGCCAAAATAACCCCGCTAGTTAGAATTGTTAGCATCATCTTGCTCGCTTACTCTCCGAGCCACAGCATTGACAGCTAATCATATTTGGATGGTTACAATCCAAACACGGCAGCACGGTGGAAGAGGGGTTAGTGCGTCTGCCTCACAATACGAAGGTCCTGAGTAGTCGTGAGTTCAATCCCGGCCTCGGGATCTTTCTGTGTGGAGTTTGCATGTTCTCCCCGTGACTGCGTGGGTTCCCTCCGGGTACTCCGGCTTCCTCCCACCTCCAAAGACATGCACCTGGGGATAGGTTGATTGGCAACACTAAATTGGCCCTAGTGTGTGAATGTTGTCTGTCTATCTGTGTTGGCCCTGCGATGAGGTGGCGACTTGTCCAGGGTGTACCCCGTCTTCCGCCCGATTGTAGCTGAGATAGGCTCCAGCGCCCCCCGCGACCCCGAAGGGAATAAGCGGTAGAAAATGGATGGATGGATGGAATCCAAACACTGTTAGTTCCAAACCAGTTGTAGTTCAAGAGAATTTATTAGTAACCAGCGAAAAGGTACATTTTTGATGTCACAACAGCAGGTCACAAAACCGGAAGTATATTACCCGAGGGAGCGTGGCTACAGGATAAAGTTGCCAAATGGGAAGCGTTTAGGGAGTTCTGCATTCATGTTATAGAATTTTACATTACATTTTCAATGATAATAATGTTAGTCAATTATCTAAAAAAAATAAATAAATACAATTATGTGGTACATTACATTGGACATATAAGTGTCAAAAACAGCAACAAGTGGTTGGTAGATCAGAATACATCTAAAGGTAAAATATTTTTTAGAAATGCAATTGCAGGAAATATCGTCTTGATATTAAAAATGTTCTTTTGGGGCTTGCGTGGCAGCACTTCGTGCGAAAGAAATTGTCCTCTTTTTTTGTCAGTTTTCCTCTTTTTTTCTCAAAGAATGCTGACATTTAAAGGCCTACTGAAATGATTTTTATGTATTTAAACGGGGATAGCAGATCCATTGTATGTGTCATACTTGATAATTTCGCGATATTGCCATATTTTTGCTGAAAGGATTTAGTAGCAAACATCGACGATAAAGTTCGCAACTTTTGGTCGCTGATAAAAAAGCCTTGCCTGTACCGGAAGTAGCGTGACGTCGCAGGTTGAAAGGCTCCTCACATTTCCCCATTGTTTACACCAGCAGCGAGAGCGATTCGGACCGAGAAAGCGACGATTACCCCATTAATTTGAGCGAGGATGAAAGATTTGTGGATGAGGAACGTGAGAGTGAAGGACTAGAGTGCAGTGCAGGACGTATCTTTTTTCGCTCTGACCGAAACTTAGGTACAAGCTGGCTCATTGGATTCCACACTTTCTCCTTTTTCTATTGTGGATCACGGATTTGTATTTTAAACCACCTCGGATACTATATCCTCTTGAAAATGAGAGTCGAGAACGCGAAATGGACATTCACAGTGACTTTTATCTCCACCACAATACATCAGCGAAGCACTTTAGCTACGGAGCTAACGTGATAGCATCGGGCTTAACTGCAGATAGAAACAAAAGAAATAAACCCCTGACTGGAAGGATAGACAGAAAATCAACAATACTATTATACACTGGACCTGTAACTACATGGTTAATGCTTTCCAGCCTGGCGAACCTTAACAATGCTGTTGCTAACGACGCCATTGAAGCTAACTTAGCTACAGGACCTCACAGAGCTATGCTAAAAACATTATCTCTCCACCTACGCCAGCCAGCCCACATCTGCTCTTTAACACCCGTGCTCACCTGCGTTCCAGCGATCGACGGAGCGACGAAGGACTTCACCCGATCATCGATGCGGTCGGCGGCTAGCGTCGGATAGCGCGTCTGCTATCCAAGTCAAAGTCCTCCTGGTTGTGTTGCTGCAGCCAGCCGCTAATGCACCGATCCCAAATACAGCTTTCTTCTTTGCAGTCTTCATTGTTCATTAAACAAATTGCAAAAGATTCACCAACACAGATGTCCAGAATACTGTAGAATTTTGCGATGAAAACAGAGCTTTTTGTATTGGATACAATAGTGTCCGAATACTTCCGTTTCAACTATTGACGTCACGCGCATACGTCATCAAACATAGACGTTTTCAACCGGAAGTTTCGCGGGAAATTTAAAATTGCACTTTATAAGTTAACCCGGCCGTATTGGCATGTGTTGCAATGTTAAGATTTCATCATTGATGTATAAACTATCAGACTGCGTGGTCTGTAGTAGTGGGTTTCAGTAGGCCTTTAATTCTGCTAATGAACGAACATGTTCAGGTGCTGAGAACAATGCACAGAGTGAAACCGCTTGTACCCTGTCTGAAATTTAAAAGACAAAGAAACCAAACACACGGACATGACAATTTATCAATGCCGGCAAAATTATCGAGGTCGTTTTCATTTGTCGTTCAATTAATTGACTTATCAGCCCAGGTCTAACCACTGGTTAATTAATGGGGAACTGCACTTTTTGGGGGGAATGCTGCCTGTCGTTCTCAATCATTATGTAAGACAAGACATTAATTATGTTTTTTTAATGCATTCAAACTCGTAAATAAATGCGAACAAAACTGGGCTTACAATGTAGCTTAAGGCAGGTCAGGTCCTCTATTCCACCAATAAAGCCCTCAAAATAGCCATCCAAAAACCGCCAACAATACTCCATTTACATTTTGTGACTTGAAAATTAACCAGCTAATAGTGATATTATCATAAGTGCTAACGCAGACAAACTATTTATAGTGGCGCCGTGATCACAGAGCTCTAACTAGCTTTTGTGGCTATGTTTATATCATCGGCTGGTGAGCTGCGTTCTCGCCTCGGTGCTCAGGAAAGTTTATTCTGGATCATAAATAATGCCTCTCAGCTATAGATGTAAAATGAGTCTCAAATTGTATTCATTATGGTCTTAAAAAAAGACTCTGAACTAAATACACCAGAAGACTCTATTAAAGTTAAAGTACCACTGATAGTCACACACACTAGGTGTGGTGAAATTA
This sequence comes from Entelurus aequoreus, assembly GCF_033978785.1. NCBI lineage: Eukaryota > Metazoa > Chordata > Actinopteri > Syngnathiformes > Syngnathidae > Entelurus > Entelurus aequoreus. Next base: position 39,433,403 of record NC_084741.1, on the reverse strand, counting down.
CCCTCTGCATTTGACCCTCCCCTTGTTCCACCCACTCGGAGGTATGGGAAGCAGTGAGCAGCAGCGGTGGCCGCGCTCGGGAATCATTTTGGTGATTTAACCCCCAATTCCAACCCTTGATGCTGAGTGCCAAGCAGGGAGGTAATGGTTCCCATTTTTATAGTCTTTGGTATGACTCGGCTGGGGTTTGAACTCACGACCTACCCATCTCAGGGCGGACACTCTAACCACAAGGCCACTGAGCAAGCTAATTGTAAACTTATTGAAAAAATGATTAGCAATCATCATAACAGCCATTTTTCAGATTTGCCACAGAAGTGTTTTCTTGCAAAAGGTGCAGTGTGCTTCATAGAACAACTAGAACGTCAGCAATGGTAGATGAAAGCACAACAATATATTGTCTGTGAAGGGGACTGTTAGCATCTTTACTAAAGCTAAAGTTTAATTTTTGAAGTGTTTTTGCGGCTGTCAAGCTTAAGCAAACAGATAATGACATCGACAGTACTACTACTGCATCTGCACAAAATTGTGAAAAACAGAGAGTGAAGACAGAGCGATTGTCTAAAAAGAAAGATGGTAATCATGGCTTGCAAGCCTCAAACAGAATTTGGATGTGAATGTTTAGACTAAGACTTCCTTTTATTGTCATTCAAATTTGAACTTTACAGTACAGATAAGAACGAAATTTTGTTGCATTAGCTCGTTGTAGTGAAGGATAAAAGAGCAATAAGGTGCAGATATAAATAAATAGATTACTGTACAGATAAATATATTGCACTTTTGCGTATGCATCCATGTTTATGGATGTATGTCATATTGTCTTTATATTCCAGCGAGTGGGATGTGGATAACATTCAAATTTGCTTACCTCTTTTTGTATCTGGTCTGTATAAATAATTTTTTCCCCGTTTTTTGTCACTTTTTTGAAAACATATTGCTAATAAACAGGGACTAGTTTTCTACATTCACAAATCTTCCTTGCTTTGCTCACCCAACCATAACATGAGTGTAAACACTAAACAGTAGGGGTGTAAAAAATAATCGATAACCGATAACCGATTTTAACTTTAGAGATATGAATACATCGTTTGGCGAGCCTCTGGATCCATTTATATGTAATATGGAGCAGTCGATGTCCGGTTGGGAAGTCATGAATCGGTTGAGTGTAGATTTGATACAAAATATGGCCGCTCTAATCTTGCGAGATTTATGTGATGGCATAACACAAGATTACCGTTCTCGTTTGCGACCCACAACGACAAAGCAACATCATGGATGACAGCACCTGGAATAGTTTACAAACAATGCACCCCTGAATATTAAATCTAAAATGTGGTAAACGTTGACATTTTTTTAATGATAGAATGGTCAGTTGCATAAAAGTATGGCCATTAGTGACGGTTGTGACTCCGCTGCGCGCCTATAGCACACTAGGCAGTGTGTGATTAATTCTGACTGGACAGCACAGGCAGCCTACTTACTGTTTTGTAGTTACGCTATCGCGTCCTCAAAAATCAAAACATATAAAAACAAGACTGAAGTTAGGCATGTTTTAAATAAAAGTAATGTTAATACATTTTTAAGACCTTTCAAAATCATATTTAAAGGCCTACTGAAACCCACTACTACCGACCACGCAGTCTGATAGTTTATATATCAATGATGAAATCTTAACATTGCAACACATGCCAATACGGCCGGGTTAACTTATAAAGTGCAATTTTAAATTTCCCGGGAAACTTCCGGTTGAAAACGTCTATGTATGATGACGTTTGCGCGTGACGTCAATGGTTGAAGCGGAAGTATTCGGACACATTGCATCTCAATACAAACAGCTCTGTTTTCATCGCAAAATTCCACAGTATTCTGGACATCTGTGTTGGTGAATCTTTTGCAATTTGTTTAATGAACAATGGAGACTGCAAAGAAGAAAGCTGTATGTGGGATCGGTGTATTAGCGGCTGGCTGCAGCAACACAACCAGGAGGACTTTGAGTCGGATAGCAGACGCGCTATCCGACGCTAGCCGCCGACCGCATCGATTATCAGGTGAAGTCCTTCGTCGCGCCGTCGATCGCTGGAACACAGGTGAGCACGGGTGTTGATGAGCAGATGAGGGCTGGCGTAGGTGGAGCGTTAATGTTTTTATCATAGCTCTGACGAGGTCCCGTAGCTAAGTTAGCTTCAATGGCGTCGTTAGCAACAGCATTGCTAGGCTTTGACAGGCGGCACAGCATTAACCGTGTGGTTACAGGTCCAGTGTTTGGTTCGGTGTCTCCTGATAGTAGTATTGTTGATCTTCTGTCTATCCTTCCAGTCAGGGGCTTATTTCTTTTGTTTCTATCTGCATTTAAGCACGATGCTATCACATTAGCTCCGTAGCTAAAGTGCTTCACCGATGTATTGTCGTGGAGATAAAAGTCACTGTGAATGTCCATTTCGCGTTCTCGACTCTCATTTTCAAGAGGATATAGTATCCGAGGTGGTTTAAAATACAAATCCGTGATCCACAATAGAAAAAGGAGAAAGTGTGGAATCCAATGAGCCCTTTTACCTAAGTTACGGTCAGAGCGAAGAAAGATACGTCCTGCACTGCACTCTAGTCCTTCACTCTCACGTTCCTCATGCACAAATCTTTCATCCTCGCTCAAATTAATGGGGTAATCGTCGCTTTCTCGGTCCGAATCGCTCTCGCTGCTGGTGTAAACAATGGGGAAATGTGAGGAGCCCTTCAACCTGCGACGTCACGCTACTTCCGGTACAGGCAAGGCTATTTTTATCAGCAACCAAAGGTTGCGAACTTTATCGTCGATGTTCTCTACTAAATCCTTTTAGCAAAAATATGGCAATATCGCGAAATGATCAAGTATGACACATAGAATGGATCTGCTATCCCCATTTAAATAAAAACAAAATCATTTCAGTAGGCCTTTAAGACATTTTATGAGGTTTTAGGAGAATTTTAGACATTTTAAGGCCTTGAATTGAAAATGTTGGAATTGAGACTTTTGAAGAACCGGCCATTTCTTAAACCAGATATGCGGTCACACCGGTTTGTCTTTAACAACTGACCAACTGAAATATTGTAAAAATTGCCACCCATAGTTAATACATTTAAAAAAAAATAAAGAACGTGAATAGGGCAAAGGAAGAATGTCGCAGTGTTCTTCAGGGAGTCTACAATTTATTAAAGGTACACTCAAAATGGCGTGTTGTCAATGAGTCCTTAAAGCTACACTCAAACACAGGGGCAGTTATCAGTGAAGTGATGTTATTTTGGATGTTCCAGTACACTTTGTCATCCTTAAGGTGTTCTTCTGGCACTTCAACCAAAGCATTTTGCAGTATGGGATGCAAATGCTGTTTGTTTTTATAAACCACCAAAACTCTTGGAGATCTAAATGTTTTTAAATAATTTTTTAATAATTCCCAAACATGTACTGGAATTACCAATAATAATAACGCCTCAAACCAAATGTAAACCTCAAAATAGAAAAATCCAAGATTATTGTCTATTAATCACATTTGAGCATCTCTATTTCATTCGTAATAGTTAAAATACCTAGAATAGCACCCACAAGTTGTTTTAAAAGCACCTGAGGAATGTGGGCTTCTGGAGTTTGATTCTCTAATATAATGTGTTAATATTTATGATAATGACAATGAACGATTGAATATTGAAAGACTTCAGCTCGCTTGTGACCCTGAACAGGATAAACGGTAGAAAATGAATGACTGTTGTTGCTGTGTGTTTTTAAAACAACTGCAGTTTCTAAAATTTATTCTTCACTTGCACAGCATACACAATCATAGAAGTAAATTGTTTTTAATGATTGACCAAAAGAACGGGAATCACTTTGGGCTGCAACATAAAAGGTTTTGCCTCACTTCTGGCATATTGTGAGCAATGGCAAAACCAAAAATTGCAATACAAATATTTTGTTCCCAGACTTAATATCTATATGCTTTGTCTAGCTATTTATAACCGTTCAGACGGATCAGTTAGGAACACCCAAAGGGAATGTATTGTTTTTCTTGTGTCATCATCAAAAAATAGCAACCAAGCCATGCTGAGAAAATAGCCCAAATCTCCACTCCATACAGTGTTGAATCTCAAGTCGGAAGCAGCTGGATCCAGGTAGGATTGGGTGAGTAATGGCGGAGGCAGTTTGGGGGAGGAGAGTTGCTGATCTGCATTGCAGCGAGTGTGGCCAGATACATCACCAGGTGACAGGTATATTTATTCTCTACTGAGGCTCTCCTCCCAGCAGTCCCCTGGCTGCCTGTGAGAGCCATCCATTGCTATACCTGAATACGCAATGAAATCATCATCCCCCCCAGGCATTAATAACTCAACCCTGCTGGTTAGATGAGCCGAGAAAACATAGAGGACCAGGAAATAGATTGGAAGGGGAAAAATAGTTCAAGGCGGATTTTAATGAAAGATGATCTAACGAGGCTTCTGGAGAATAATAGAGCAACTTTTAAGATTTAAGCATCCTCACCCCTCAATCAAGCATACTGTGACTATGTATTACATTAATAAAACAATAACTGTGACTAAATATGTAACAATAGCTTAAAAACACCCAATGTTTATAAGACAATTTATAAAAGAGTGCAGTGTTACCTCAACTTACAAGTTTTTTTTAGATACAATCTGCCTCCCAGCTTTTTGCTTATTGTTATGCAAGTTGAGAGCATAGATTTCAGTAACAAATTGTTAGTTGTTTTTTTTTTTTCAAACCCTGCGACATTAATCCGCATCACAGGAAACAGGAGCCATCCCCCGCTGCGTGCAGCCAGAAATGACAGACATGTATCCATGAAAATATGGAGAAGCTACCAATGCTGTGTTTGGCGTGTTTCAATTTGTTCTGTCTAGTCCTGCCTGACTCAACAAACTGGACGATCGGGCATCACCTTTTGAACACAGACACACCTTGCAGTCAACTCTGACCTCCGGTTCGTCACTCAAAAGATGTCCATGTGCAAAATAACCAACAAGTACAGTTCTTATTGTTAAATGACAAAAAAGCAGCCCAACGCACACATCTGCAGAAGTCTGCTCCTCAAGGTAAAAACTGGACAATATTCTTACATTATTTCATAAAACAAGTTGTTTGTAGTAGATTCTATTGTAATGTTTTTTTAAGTCTTATATAAAAGTTTTTTATTTTTATTTTTAAAAGGCATGTTACATGTTTACATTGGTGTGTTTTGGGACAATCAGTGGAAAATGGATGGATGGATGAATGGAGGCAAGACTAAATTCACTTGATTTCACTGAGAGACACTGATTTGAGATGCATGTTTTGAGTTAAATGCACAGTTGAGGAACCAATTGAGCTACCAACGTACTTGCAAACCATGCTAACGAACATATTCAGACTTGTTCACCTCTGTAACCTGAGTAGTCATCTATTCTTGGTAAAATAATTAATGTCATACATTCATTACAATACACTTGTTTTAGCATTTTCCTGTAGACGATAAAATCTAAGATTTTTCAACATAGTTACCATAGAACCTTGGCTAGGACATAACTCCAATACATATGGCACTTTCTACTCAATCATCTCAGAATTCAATTTTGAAGAAAATATGGTCTTAAAGTTTAGGAAAGCAAATGTTTTTATTGGAGGATTATTTAACATATTTTGCGCATAATTAATCAGTGCTGATAAGCCAAGGACGCAAACAGCAATGGTTTGTCAAAAGTGCAATTCCTTTGTTTGCAATATGTTGTGATATTTACCTATGCTGGATAACTACAGAAAACTTTTTGTTATTATTTTAACGTTTCATTGTGAAAATGTTGTGCGGATGTGGTTTTTACGGTTGCGCATTGATTGATTGATTGAGAAGTTTATTGACATCCTAAAGAATGTAATCCATGTACCGTAATGCTTTAAAAGGGCAAATGGATGGCACAAAAAGCCAAAAGGCTTGTTTCCATTGTGGTCCGTTAAATATTCATCACATTTGATACATTCAATAACAAAAGATATATAACCTGTAACATGTATATAAAAAATTATGTTAAAAAAATGTATCAATGATGTACATATACAAAGTATACATGTCAGGTGATTAGAAAAACGATATATACAAAAAATGGGGAGGCGGGTGGTATATACACTATGTACATGACACTATGTACATGACTATGCACATGTTGACTCCAAGAGTGTGCAAAACAGACTGAGAAAATATATATACACTATAACCACATATATGTTTGATGCTTCGAAGAGTTGCTGGGGATCAATTTTGGTTCAGATCAGGTAAAGGTTGAGCTGAGCCATGATTTTATGGCAGTTTTCAAATTTAGTAGGGAAGTTCGAATTTTAAGGTCTGTTTGTAGTGCCACCAGACACTGTGTGGTGGCAAAATAGTAGAATACATTTTTTCCCATTAGAGTCTTGAATTTGGGGGGGACGAGGTCTGAGGAACTCCCTCTCGTGTAGTACCTGTGAGCATCACTTACTCTGGTGAAATAGTTCGACAAGCGTTAGACAGCATGACGGCTGATGGCGTGATCGCAGGATGCAGAGACAGAAGGTGGCATGCAGGTCAAATAATTATTTACATAAAGAGCAAAAACAAAAAATAAAAAACGGCTATATTGCAAGACACGTAGCAGCAGCAGAGTAACTAATTGACAAACATTTAATCATCCAGCACTGGCAAGGAGCAACAGGTGGACCTAAATAGAATTGATTAGAAATAGAAAACACGTGCGCTGGCAGGAAACTAAACAGACAGTGAATAGGCAGCAACAAAAGGGGTCTAACAGAAAGTGGAACCAAAAGAGAAGCACCAAGACAGAAAATGATAGGAAAAACACCAAATAATAATGATCATGTGACATCAAGACAATATGGAATAATACAATAAATTAAATGTGCAAAAATAAAAGAAAGGGAATGAAAAAAAACAGTATAATGAAATATAAATGCGCAAATAAATGAAAAATAAATCCAACTGAAACTCTTCTTGGGATGAATTGGGATTGACTACATAATAATAAGAAGTGTTGGTATTAACGTCGTTAGTAACAGCGTTATTTTTTTCAGTAAGAAGTAATCTAATTATTACTGATGACGCCGTTGTAAAAGTGCTGATGATGATTGGCTGCCCACGCTGCCTCACTGCACGCTCTGACTGACACACAACAAGCACGCGATAATTGCGACGAGTCGGAGCCAGGAAAATTCAAAGGTAGAGTTCTCAAACTGAAAGTACGGACACTAATTTCGTGCTCATTGAAAGAATGTTTATGTAACATGCAGGAAAAAAGTATTTATCCACGTCTGCCTCAAGCCACTCAAATCGCACCTCACATCAACACATGCCAACATGACACTTGTTGCTGCTTCTAACCCAACCCCAAGTTCAAATGCAGCCATTTTTTTTACCAGATTCATCACATTTTGGAATTTGGATTAAACATGATTAATCACAGGTTAATTAATCACTCACTTGATAAATTCAAATTAGCTTAAGAAAAGACCCTAATATTTGAACGCAAATACAATTGTATTGTCAGAATGTCATTCAGGAATTTGAATGCATGTCATTTATTGCGCCTAACTTCCTAACAGTTTTATCTAAAAGTCTTTCAGGCTGTATTTTGGTACACAGGTGCAAACAATTGCAATACTTAAAGGCCAAAAGTTCCTTTGTGTCTTTCTACCAAAGTGTACATGTTTTAATACCATATTGGGTTTTGTACTTTTAATATTTAATTGTGTTACTTTATGAACTATTTATTTTTTATACATTTTTATTTCTATCCATATCATATGGCACACACTCTACTGAGTTCAGATACATGCCAAATGTTCTAAAAAAATTGTATATAGTGTTTTTATTATTCAATCAGTTAATATAAACATCTTTGACGTTAAAGATGTTATTGAACGTAATAGCATACACAATAACGAAATATAAAGTAACGTCACAGTTACTACTAACTAATTACTTTTACAATTAGGTAAGTGAGTTAACAACTCAATTAATTTTTGGGAGCTGTAATTGGTATTTGTAATTAATTACTTTTTTTAAGGGAAGATGATCAACCCGGGTAAGACTTATCATGGCAATAAACTACCAAAAATGTGTAGATGGATGGACTACAATGCATGCAAAATTTCACCTAGAATAAAACAATTTCAACTCAGACTGTCCAAAGTTTGAGGGCATGAACTGATAAAGCCTACTCTGATGAGAGGCGAGCTGCGAAACGCCTTCTACGACAAACTGAGAAGGTCGTGTTGAGATCGATTCAATGCGCTGAGAATACAATGAACTGGATGAATGGGAATATTCAAAAAGAAATGTGTGAAAACCATTGTTCAGTCTTCATAAATAGATACAGCGTGACTCATGCTGATGCTGAAGTACCCAGCAGCAGTTCATCTTGACAGATTTTACTTGAAAAGACATATGATTTGAGCACCTCAGATGTCACTAAAATGTGAGTCAAACCGACTTTAATTGTCTTCCAATATGAATCTTTATTCTGTGCTATTCTGAGGGCAAATTGCAATGGAAATAAGGACCAAAAAATATAGCTTGTTGTTTCTCCTGCACTGAAAAGAACCCCACAAATTATTCCATACTAATGTTCCTGGGGGCATTTGGCCTGGTGAACGAGAAATCCCAGTTAACACTCCCCATATTGAAGTTTTTAATGATCACGGTTGTTGTTTCTTTTTTCAAAATCTTGGTTTATTTTCAGTGGTTGTAGTTTCTCAGGGAGAAGTAGATTGCGGTTTCTGTTTAAAATTCCCTGCCAGTTTGAGACGGAGGAACTTCTTGTGCTCCTCTTCCCACCCACAGAAAACGTGACAGAGGTGACCACAAAAGGATATCTGCAAATCGATTTAATTAGCACGGGTTGCGGCTCAGATTTCAACATCTGTTTTAGTTCAAAAGACTACTTTCATAAATGCTTGCTTAGATTTGTGAGACAGAAAAATGTGGAACGAGTTTACAAAGAAACTAATTTGCAAATCTCATTTTGAAAGCGGGGGCACATTATCCAGTGTGTGCCTGCAAAGTCATGTTCAAGAGGCGCTTGACATACTGAATAACACCACAGCTCCTTTAGTTTTACTGCACTTGTTCTATCTGAACGCAGTTGGTTGAAACTACAGCGGAACATCCAAAGTTGAAATTGTTGTCACTAATGGAACTTCAATACATGATCTGCAGCTTCCCCAAGGTTCGATACATGCCTTGGTATACATGTCACGGTTTGGTTCATTTTTGGCACAGTAATGAAACAGACTACACTGCTTTAAAGGGGAGCTGCCCTTTTTTGGATATTTGCCTATAATTCACAATTCCCATGAAAGCCAAGAACATATATGTCAAATTTGTAAATGCATGCTTACTCGTAAATAAACTAAAAACTAGACTAAAAGTCTGCTTACAATGGAGCCAATGGGAGACATGACGTCAATGCATCTATTGCATTCATTCTGACCTTAAAATCGGTAAATAACCATACAAAAAGTGCCACCAATACTCCATTTACGTGCCGTGACATGAATATTAACCAAGGTCTAGAGTCCCATTAGTCTACTGTTTATTTATCTGTATCAGTGCAGATTTGGGCGTATTTTCAAAGGTTCAGAGGCAAAAATATAAGAGATCATGAAAACAATATTTAAAATGGAGTGAAGTGGATTTTTACACTCTAAAGAAAAATCATTTTTGAAATGTTTAAACCCCTCATCATCGCCAAGATGTTACTGCTCGCTATGACTTCATTTGACACTAACAATAATTTAGAGAAGTAAATAGTGGAGGCACATCATGTCTTTACATTTGGAGAGGTTCACAAATTAAATATTAATGTGTGTATGTATATATATATATATATATATATATATATATATATATATATATATATATATATATATATATATATATATATATTTATATATATATATATATATATATATATATATATATATATATATATATATATATATATATATATATATATATATATATATACACACACAAATTAAATATATTAATTTGTGAAAGACAAAGTTGAACTTATTCGTGCATCGCTAAGTTGACAACGATGGCCAAGGTCCTGTGACAGTGACACTAATGAGTAGGGATGTTACCCTATCAAATCTCACGGTATGATACTAAAACAGTATTAAGGCCACGGTGCAATATTATTGCTGTATATGTCTAAAAAAAAAAAAGGCTTAACCAAATCGCAGTTCTGATTAATTTTGATTCCAAATCAATTAATAATTTTTAAATATCGACTCAAATTTTAAAAAAAATTTTTTATCAGAAACAATTTAAAAATATATGTTTTTAGGCCATCTCCATGCTAGTTTTCTAACCTGTAACCTGTTTTGAAAAGGTTTCATTATAATTATAACACCGTTCCATAGCGTAGGAAAACTGGCTGCTTTCACTATTGACTGATGAGCCACAAGCAATAAAATAGCATTCAGAAAAGGACAAAGAAAAGGGTACAGTATGGAAATGCCAAGTCCAGAGCCATGACAAGATGTTCTCCCCACAAAACAGAACCATTTTTTAAATCCACAATCGCTGTGAGACGTCACATTGGAGCAACAGCCAGCTTGCATTCAGAGAGGTTGGTCGAGGTGGAGTTTCACTTCTGTGTTTAGATTAGTTTACCACATTAATAACATAACTGTAACTATTTTGGTAAGATGGCATAAAAGCTCAGCAGAAAGTAAAGACAGTGGGCAGGAAGTTCAGAGTCACATTTTTATCGTAGACTTTCACCTTGTCAAGACACCTTCTTAAAACCAGTCACAGACTTCCAGCTTCTGAATAATAGCGCTACACGCTACATCTGGTCTAACTACATAACACAATGAAATAATGTCTCACATTATGATCATGCTTTGTCAAAAATGTTTTGTAACATAATGTGATATGTATTTCTAAATAAACGCTAACCCATCAATTGAGGAATAGGAATAAGACATTTTCTGGCAGATTGAAATAAAGTGTTAATTCCTTTTTATATTGTTCTGGTTGATAGTTCTCAATTAAAGAATGATTAGCTGGCTGAATATTACATTTTATTACCAAAGAAGGTTAAAACATTGTCATGCAGAGAAATATAAATAGCATTAACTTGTACAAAATGTAATGTACAGAATATGGGAAGCATGTATTCAAGTAGAAATATCACAAATTACATTACCAAAAAAATAAATATTGACAATCATAGCATGAACAATGTAACAATCCATATTTTGTGTTAATGATGTGTGAAACTGGTATCCAAACATAGTGTAGCTCCTCTCCTCTAAATGCAAGTGCTTCTACAGCAGGAATTCAAACTCTGTATTCGTACAAAATCTGGCAAGACACCAATGCAGCTCAGGTAATTTTTTTATTACCATTAAAAGCTTGTTTATGTCCTTTTTGTGTTGAGCTGTCTAAAAAAGCATAGTGTTTAAAACATTTCATTAAAGCAAACTAAATGTCCAGTTATGGTAATAAAAACTTGAAAATTATCTGTCTAGGGTACACTTTTTAATTATAAGAAATTATATCTATTTGCGATTCATTTTAAGTTAACGACAGTACAAACAAACCGCGATTAATCTTCATTAAATATTTTAATCGTTTGACAGCCCTACAAATATTACATTGCAAGAATGGTTGTCTCTTTCTGTCTTGTCCCCATCTTGTCCCTTCAATTTCTTCCTCTGTCTACTTTTGTCTCCCCTCCTTCTCCGGTCCGGTTGCGCCAAACATTAATTATAGCCAAACATTTTATACAGTCAAATACAAACATGGCAACAAGAAAAATACATCACACTTTTTACCATTACATATAACGGAAAATAAATTATCTCTGATCAAGCTGAGCAGTTTTTAGATTAATCATGAATCATATGTTTTATATATACCGTATTTTCCGCACTATAAGGCGCACCGGAATATAAGGCGCACCTTAAATGAATGGCCTATTTTAAAACTTTGTTCATATATAAGGCGCACCGCATTATAAGGTGCATCGCATTATAAGGCGCATAGAATAGACGCTACAGTAGAGGCTGGGGTTACGTTATGCATCCCGTAGTTGCGAGACCTGTTGTGGCTCAATATTGGTCCATATATAAGGTGCACCGGATTATAAGGCGCACTGTCAGCTTTTGAGAAAATTGGAGGTTTTTAGGTGCGCCTTATAGTGTGAAAAATACGGTAATTTGAATTCCACTTTTTGTTACTTTTGAGACACATTTCCTAGAAAATGGTAATTGAGCTCCAAAATGTACGACTTTTGTGTGTTCAATTTTGTAGGTTCCACTGTGCACGTGTTACTATTATCCCTATTTATCTAGATAACAGTTGACATAAGTAAAAAAAAAATATATTTCTAAGGTTAATATTTTGTAATTGACAATGATCTTTCCAAACAGTGATGCAGTTGAGACATGTCAATGTCATAGATTGAGCAAAGTAAATAATGAAGCTTAATTTAGTTAAAAGAACATTCAAGGGGATAAATATGAGGTCATGAAATATTTTTCAGCCTTACTCACAAAATATGATAGATTATAGCACAACACATTCTTCACTAATGTGCTTAATTGTGACGTTAATACATCCTGGCCTTACTATGATTTATGATGCATCTTAGCATTAGGAATCCTATAATTATTAAATTCTCCACATTGATGCATAATTCAAAAGCAATTAAGAGGTGATTATGCAGAGCAAAACAACCCTTAACTGTAAAGAGGGATGCCTGGTCCCTGTTTTTTGAGTGCAGTGTGTTGTTTTCAATGAAGAAAGTGAAACCATGCTGACTCATTATCACCTGTTAACATTTGAGTTGTGATGTCAAATGAAAATATTTGATTTAGTTGGTTCATTGTTGTATCAGACTGTCTAGGCGCGAGTGTCAAAAACCTAAAAATGATCTCATACAGTTTTTGGTTACAAGATGCCACACCTCTACTGTAGTTGTTGTCCCTCCAAATTTCCTTACAGGTCGGACGGCCATGAAGGCCATACATAGAATATGATACAAACATATTGATCACTTTGTATTTGTGTAAATGAGTGTTTTCACAGTTTATTATGGATAGGGAAAAAATTTGATATGGCAATATACCGTAATACTTTTAAATTAATTTCTAACGTCCAAATATCAAATTTTCTTAAGTCATGTTTTGAGTCTGATTGTGACTCAAGGACGACTTCTGCACCTCTGCTGTGAAAAGTGTTGTGTACTGCTACCTGTATCTCGCTGTGCATGGTTAGTTGTGAGGAAGTTAAGACGTAGAGGGCACTTTTTGACGTGTAAATGTCAAGAAACACGATCCACTTTCTGTACAATTGTAATAAATGGAAATAGATCATTTTATTTACATACATTTTTGACTGAGTTTGTCCGATTAATTATCATTTAGCGTACAAACGATAGGCCTCTGATCAGTAAATTTTTGTAAAAATGGAACGTGTGGGGACGGCGTGGCGAAGTTGGTAGAGTGGCCGTGCCAGCAATCGGAGGGTTGCTGGTTACTGGGGTTCAATCCCCACCTTCTACCATCCTAGTCACGTCCATTGTGTCCTTGGGCAAGACACTTAACCCTTGCTCCTGATGGGTGCTTGTAGCGCCTTGAATGGCAGCTCCCTCCATCAGTGTGTGAATGTGTGTATGAATGGGTGAATGTGGAAATACTGTCAAAGCGCTTTGAGTACCTTGAAGGTAGAAAAGCGCTATACAAGTATAACCCATTTATCATTTATAACGTGATCACCATTGTCGGTTAATGCCTTTTAATGACAATCACAAACACCGATCCCCTCAGGCTGACACTCCATTTGTTTTTAGTCTCCGGCTGAGAAGCAGGTAGCAGCTAATTATGTCTCCATACACAGTGTGGAGATGCTCCCCTAAAATACTCTACTGCGGCAGGTAAACTACATTTCTTAGTATTCCAAGTATCATTATCAAGAGTCATTATCATTGGCTGCGATGAGATGGCGACTTGTCCAGGGTGTACCCCGCCTTCCGCCCGATTGTAGCTGAGATAGGCTCCAGTGCCCCCCGTGACCCCGAAGGGAATAAGCGGTAGAAAATGCATGGATGGATTATCACTGGAGGACAAGGCTAAGCATGATACACACAGAGAACAAGCCAGGAGCAGGCATGCTAATATTCTAACCGCTAAGCCAGCTTGAAACAACACCAAGAAATAAGTGCTTAGTCAAGTGGAAGAAGTTCAGATGTAACCGAGTTACAACAAAAAGTAATAACATAACAGCAACTGTTGGCGTGTCAGCATCGTCTCTGTCAGTACACAAGATATAAGAGGAGGACGGGTCGATATATTAATTTATGGTGTCGATAACAAGGGTAATATCAGTGTATGATTAATACTAGAGTGATTAGACCGATATTTTAATTTTCTCAAAATCTTTTTTTTTTGTCGGTTTTGTTAATGTTTACAAATTCAGGTAATAAATCTTTGGACACAAGAGAACTAAGAGGGCAAAATCCAAAGAATTTAAATGAGTAGTAGATAATAGTTTTTACTCGTTTTACTTCTGTTTAGTTGCAGCGTAGTTTGGTTGGTAGAGTGGCCGTGCCAGCAACTTGAGGGTTCTAGGTTCGATCCCAGTTACAGCTTTTGTGTCCTTGGGCAAGACACTTGATCCACCTGCTCCAAGTGCCACCCACACCGGTTTAACAATGTAACTTAAATAATG
>NC_084741.1:39361153-39416153 GCF_033978785.1 Entelurus aequoreus | reverse complement strand
AAGCTTTGTATCTGCTCAGCCTGTGAATATTTTAAAGCCCACTTAGCTTTAATTTATGAGTCTTTCCAACAGCACATTTTCTGACTGAATGAACAGCTAACAATCAGGATTGTGAGGGTCCGGCTTGATCACATTTGATTTTAAGCAGTGGTCCATTTGATCGGTGGCCCGTTTAAAGCGTGCCTCCTACCTATCGTTAGTGAGGCTCACTCCACAAAACCCAAGGAGATTCTTTTTTAGCAGCTAATCAAAACTTGTTTTTATTTAGGCAAAATAAAATTGGCAGTTTTTTTTTAGATACATTATACTAATGCTAATGTCTATAAAAATGAGGGTGGTTCAGCAAACCAGTTGTTACTTATACAGTGGTACCTCCGTTTGTGTACACCTCCATTTTTGACACAAATTTTGCCACAGTTTTCGTATACCGTCTTGGTTATTATACAGCCAAACTAGTCAGTGTGCCATGTGTCATTCTGCCAAAGTCAAGAGACCAAACAAAACCTCCCAAGCATTGGTGACTCAGTGTCTGTGTTTTTTGCTATTAAGTAAGACTACAAAATTAGCCACAATGAGGCCAAAGGAAGTTGTGAGTACCAGTCTTTTAATAAATAATGTGAGAAACTCTATTGAATTGAAGAAATAACTTGTAGCAAAGTAAGAAGATGGTGTCTGTATGAGAGCTGCAGCTATCGACTATTTAGTAATCTAGTAATCTATCGATTAGTTTGTTCGAGTAATCTGATAAAACACACTTTATAGCCTCAAAACGTATTTAAGGCAAAATAGTTGAAAATCACCAGTATTGCACTTGTAACGCGAAAGCAAGACAACTTAAAGTATCTTTGACACACAGCCGTTTATTCCATCAAAGACAAGAATAAAGACTCCTTACATCAAGCGGGACGGCGTGGCGAAGTTGGGAGAGCAGCCATGCCAGCAACCTGAGGGTTCCTGGTTCAATCCCCACCTTCTACCAAAATCGTCACGTCCGTTGTGTCCTTGAGCAAGACACTTCACCCTTGCTCCTGATGGGTCGTGGTTAGGGCCTTGCATGGCAGCTCCCGCCATCAGTGTGTGAATGTGTGTGTGTGAATGAGTGAATGTGGAAATAGTGTCAAAAGCGCTTTGAGTACCTTGAAGGTAAAAAAAGCCATTTACCATAACAAACAGTGGCCCCATTTTAAATCAATTATAAAAACAGTGCGTTTCATATATTGTATTTACACAGTTTATAGCGGCAAAAAATCTATATGGTGCGATAGCATATCGATAATTGTATGGTAAGGTTAAATATCGCTATAGTTTGGCATAACGATATATTGTCACACTTGGAATATGCACTGTAATTTTGCATTTGTCAAACATTGTCAGATAAAACAACATTACAAAGTGGGAAAGGACACAACACTAGCTATGGGACCTACAATGCTAATGATAAAACCTACCAAATCTGTGGCAAAGTGGTCACTAGAATGTTCTAAGTCCACAGATTACTGATATAACATAATTAAAAAGTATATTTTGTCTATTTTTTATCTTGTTTTAAACTGCATTCAGAATAAACTATTAGCAACTATCTGTGGTCCTTTAAAGAGCTTGATATTAACTTCCAATACCAAACTGTTCTAATTGTGTTAGAATAACACTCGTATGTGGTCCACTATCTGTGATACTGTAATTAATTATTATTTTATTCAGAGAGTTCAGAGATTAAGTTTACCTTTATTTATTATTCAACAACACTTTCCTGGGTAATTATTTGTTATTGCTACGCTGAGCTTATGTTCACAACATGCCACTTGCAGCAGCTCGTGCTAATTGTGTACACACTAAAATGTCCTGTTTCGGTCAAAACATTTTTCTTTGTTTTTCACAGTCTTTTAAAATAATGGCACAGCACTATGTGTTATTCACTGCTTCCCTCTCTCCATACCCAAATAGAGCAGAAAATGTCAAGAGGAACTGTTACAGCATAAAAATGTAAAAAACAAAAACCAGATGTACTATTAGATACAACATGCACCTATTTTAGTCACAAAGAGAGCTTGTAAACAAGGACCGAAGGGTGCCCAGCTGAGTATGAGGCTGTATATACACCACCAAGGGTTTAAGAACATGGTCTTTGGCCTAAGGACCCCAGGTTTAATCCCCTCGCCAACATGGGGCAGCTGAAATTGAGATACCTTACTGTCACAATTGTTCTACAGATGTCAACGAGCCACCCACAACTCCAATGTATCACAAAAGGTGTCTGCTTACGATTACTGTTATAATTGATAAAACGCAATAAACCTCTTGATGGATACTATTGGGGCTGCACGATTTTGAGATAAAACCCAATAGCTATTATTCTCTCCAAAATTGTGATTCGATCTTACATGTTGTTATTTAATACATATAAATGCATAAAACTGCAAAATCAGCGAGTGAAGGAAGACACGTTACTTTTAGAGTAGACTGTCAATCAATATTCTTGTCACAAGGTACCACACATTAGAACAATATCCAATAATTAATTTAAAAATGATATTTGGCTTTATGCAGATCGACGCAGAGCTGTGTTCTAGACCAAGGGTCGGCAACCGAAAATGTTGAAAGAGCCATATCGGACCAAAAATACAAAAAGAAAATCTGTCTGGAGCCGCAAAAAATTAAAAGCCTTATTAAGTGTTATAATGAAGGCAACACATTTAAGTTAAAGTTAAAGTACCAATGATTGTCACAGATGTAAGTGTCTATGTTAGCTATATTAGCCTACTATCAAAATGACTTTAGAAGTCTTATTATAATGAAGACAACACATGACGTAGGTGTCTATATTAGCTATATTAGCCTACTATCAAAGGCTGACGCAAATCTTCGTTGACAGAAATGTTGTATTTTACCCCGATGTCAATTCAATGCCGAATAATTGGGCAGCCCTGATTAGTATTACCGTATTATAATCGTAAAACTGCAATTCTTTAAATCCACAGATTAGTGATACTGCTCATTTTCTGGAGAGGAATGCTCATGCACTGATCAGTAGCTCGCTGATAGCGCCGCAAATCGATAGCTAGCAGCTTGTGCTGCCAATCATTCGCTGGTAGTTTCTCTAATTATTAGTGCGTTGCAGCCAACATTTTAGGAGCATGCCTAGCGAGTAGCTAGCTAGCACCGATCAGTACTGAAAAACACAATCGTCCACGCTTGTGCCTAGACTACATAACTTACTTTACTCGCAATTTTTACGGTGGAGCTTCTGCAACGTCATGAGCCATAATATTTGAATGTTGTATTGTTTTTTTTACTATAAAAACATAAGCAAATATAATAGAAAAACAGAACAATAGCATGAACATGAACAAGGTGTAGATTTAGAAAAAGAAATCCAAAAATTAACTCCAACAAGTCAATTTTTATTCAATATTAATTTCTCTAAAGAGGCACTTCACTTAAATCCTTATCTGCAGCCTAACACAATACGTACACTTTGTAATAGGCAGAATTGTAAATTGATGTATTTCATTTAAAGAAAATAGAAAAGTAGTTAAAAGATCGACCACTTTGGATGCCAAGCAAATGTACAGGCGTTCAGGTTTTCCTGCAGATTTTGTACGTAGTGACGGCCGATTGTAACCATGGTGACAGTGACCGTTTTGAAAGACTGTATACTTGATATATAATGTTTATTTTGTAGGTGATGTTTCCTATTACTTTGTCATATAAATCCAAATTATAAAAACAATAAAACCATGGTAACAGGGGCAGTGTGCAAGGATGTAACTGCCCCATGACTGCCGTAAAAAAAAAAAGCCGACCGGAAGTGGCAAATTCTTTGCACATGTGTTGACTGATCTTCCTGTGCTGATCATGTAGCAACAAAGCTTATCGCTAACTGGCAACAGACACACAAATTTGCTAGCTAGATTCAATGTTAACATGAATACAAGACATATTAACGTTTTTCCCCATAACAAATGTCCCAAAAAAGCATATTCAACAATACCGTGATGATAATAATAACTTTGATAGTTTTGGTCATTATGACCTTTCAAAACCTTACTTACAAAAATGTTCTGCCATGCATTTAAAATGTGTTCACGATGAGGATCCTAATCGTCGTTTACTGAACAGAAAGTATGTGGAAGCATCCGGAGTGTTTTGGACCCAAAAAACAGTAAACTAGTACGAAACGAAACACCTGTGTTGGCATGACAAGGAACAGAGGCACCAGCTCAAGTTTTCAGACCAGTAAAAACACACAATCTGGTATTGCAGATGGATCTGTGCACTCAAACTGTCCTGTGGGGGAATGTCGGAACAACAGCCAGTCTAAATAACCACACAGCACTAAACTAGCACAGGATTCAGTCCAAGTGCAATAAAACAAGCCAATGCTTCTGATAGTCTCTTAGCAGAGTAAATCAAACTCAAAGTACAAGTACATGAGTACAATAGTGCTGTGTGCTATGGGCAGAAATATATATCCCGCTACCAATATATATCACAATATAGTATTTTTTCATAGTTACTATTTGAAAAAATGAATGGAAATTTTGCTCATCTTTTATCTTTTTATTTATATAACACATTTTATGCGTGTATTGTATGTGTATTAAGGACAAGGCAAATAAAAAGTGTTAGTACCAGCACTTATTTTCAATAGTGTATACTAGGCCATATCTATAAATTGACCTAGAAAAATCACATGTAATTTCTCTGTACTGTACTTCATGCAATGTCTTTTCAAAACTGAGACCAAACAAAAATGTTCCTCTTTCAGCACCAATTCTTCTTTGGATTTTGTTGGTTTAGCTTCCATTGTGCTCTCCACATGTGCATTGTTGCCATCCATGGCATACTTGCCAACCCTCCCGATTTTCCCGGGAGACTCCCGAATTTCAGTGCCCCTCCCGAAAACCTCCCGGGGCAACCATTCTCCCGAATTTGTCCCGATTTCCACCCGGACAACAATATTGGGGGTGTGCCTTAAAGGCACTGCCTTTAGCGTCCTCTACAACCTGTCGCCATGTCCGCTTTTCCTCCATACAAACAGCGTGCCCAGTCACATAATATATGCGGCTTTTACACACACATAAGTGTATGCAAGGCATACTTGATCAACAGCCATACAGGTCACACTGAGGGTGACCGTATAAACAACTTTAACACTGTTACAAATATGCGCCACACTGTGAACCCACACCAAACAAGAATGACAAACACATTTCGGGAGAACATCTGCACCGTAACACAACATAAACACAACAGAACAAATACCCAGAATCCCTTGCAGCACTAACTCTTCCGGGACACTACAATATACACCCCTGCTATCACCAAAGCCCGCCCCCACCCCTCACCCCCATCTCCCGAATTCGGAGGTCTCAATGTTGGCAAGTATGTCCATGATCCTGCCTGCATTTGACATAAAGTTGTTTAAGTGACGTAATAATGCATTTTACCATAGACATGTTGATGTCATGCTACGGTATAAATCCTAATATTGCACAGCACTACAGGTTGGTGATCAACCTTCAGTCTGTTTGTACTTCAAAACAATTTGAAATATGATGTCAAGGGTCAAACTGCAGTGTATAATCATCTTTTCTCGCATTCTACTTCTGTTAATACCACTTGGCAAGGATGGTATTTCTTTTGTAATAAAGATCTAAAAAATGCCACACAAAAAGCCAAAACACAACAGCGATTGATTGATTGATTGATTGAGAAGGTTATTGACATCTTAAAGAATTGAATCCATGGAATGCTTTAAAAAGGCAAATAGATGGCACAAAAAGCCAAAAGGCTTGTTTCCATTGTGGTCCATTAAATATTCATCACATTTGATACATTCAATAATAAAAGATATATAACCTGTAACATGTATATAAAAAATTAAGTTAAAAAAAATTGATAAATGATGTACATATACACAGTATACAGTACATGTACATGACACTATGTATATGACTATGCACATGTTGAATCCTAGAGTGTGTAAAACAGAATGAGAAAATGTATATACACTATAACCACAGATAAACCTGTTTGATGCTTCGGAATGTTGCTGGGGATCAATTTTGGTTCAGATCAGGTAGCGGTTGAGCGAAACAAAGCCTATGCAGGATTAATACATAATTACTAGCTGAGCTTAGTTCTCATTATATCCATGATGAGTTTTGTGCGAAAGCCACAAAAAGACAAATAAAATGAGGTCTTGCACAATGCAAGACATATTATATTACATCATCAATAACTTCGGTCCTCCATCCATCCATCCATTTCCTACCACTTGTCCCTTTCGGTGTCGCGGGGGGTGCTGGAGCCTATCTCAGCTGCATTCGGGCGGAAGGCGGGGTACACCCTGGACAAATCGCCACCTCATCGCAGGGCCAATACAGATAGACGGACAACATTCACACTCACATTCACACACTAGGGACCATTTAGTGTTGCCAATCAACCTATCCCCAGGTGCATGTCTTTGGAGGTGGGAGGAAGCCGGAGTACCCGGAGGGAACCCACGCAGTCACGGGGAGAACATGCAAACTTTCTTTGGAAAAACTATTGCAAAAAAGCCACACACACAAAAAAAAAACTATAACACACAATAAGAATTAATCGTTTCAGATATACTAAGCTGATATACTGTCATCTTGCATGACATCCTCTGCATTGTGTGCCAAAAAATGTTGCCTGAAAGGAGGTTGCAATAGGCATGCTGAAGTGTTGTGCGATATACTGTTATGCTGTATAAACTTAGGTTTGAGTTTGAATTTGAATTTATTTCAAACATGCATGCATACAACATGATACATCACAATTTCAAGTCTCTATTCAACATGTTCGAAAAGGAGTAGGAAGACGCAAAGCTTATTTAATCCTACCCCTTTTCCTTTACATAGCAGTTGCTAAAATATTTGTTCACTTTCTGTTCTCAATTTATTCACAATATACTCCATAAGTAATAACAATAAAAAGAAATAAATAATAATTGGTGAAGTAAGATATATCTCATATGGTGAGATGAGTAAGATTATCTTGAAAATTAATGGATGGATGAAATAAATTCGGAATGTTTATCATGGTTCTTCTTCTTTGTACTTTGTAAACACTTTAAGTTTGAAGAGTTTCTTGAAGTGGATCATATTAGTACATTGTTTGATTTATTTGCTTAATCCATTCCATAATTGAATTCCACATACCGATATACTGAAAGTCTTAAGTGTTGTACGTGCGTACAAATGTTTTAAATTACGTTTTTCTCTAAGATTATATTTCTCCTCTTTTGTTGAGAAGAATTGTTGTATATTATTGGGTAGCAGATTATAGTTTGATTTGTGTATAATTTTAGCTGTTTGCAAATTCACTATGTCGTGGAATTTCAGTATTTTTGATTAAAAAAATAAAGGATTTGTATGTTCTCTATATCCAACATTATGTATTATTCTAACTGATCTTTTTTGTAACACCGTTAATGAATGAAGTGTACTTTTGTAGTTATTTCCCCATATTTCAGCGTATCTATAAATAAACGCTCCTTCTGGAACAGGTTTTCTAAAAAAAAATAAAGGCAACAAAAAAAGCAAAAGAAATATCCAGAATTAACCATTTTTTACAGATGACTTTTAAGTCAGTCCTATGTCCAAATTTTTGTGCGACTTAACATATATGTATCCTAAATCTTTGTCGTTCCAAAAATAAATGTTACTCTATGTTCCACCTGATCTACTCCACTTTTCTAAGCACACAAGCAGCTGTCCATGGCTACCTGATCATCTCTTGGTATCTGGGCAGCCCTTATTACCACATGGTCCTTGGCCTCCAGTGGCCAACTTTCCTGTGCAGCTGCCACCTGCCCATTTGTGTGGTGCTTTGCATCAATCTCACTAAGGCGATGGCCAGAAGTCCGCCCCTGTGCTCATACACATACACACGCCTGTCCTGTTGTCCATAAGTATTAATGGCTATGTGGGCCACACACTGCTGAACAGCCAAGCAGACAGGCCATCACTCAAACAAAGATGGACAAGCTGAGAAATGGGAATAGACAACCCCGATCCCATGAGGATGTGCTTTCACACTAGGTAAGAAAAAAGATGCCGACAAATAAGCATCGTATGTCCAGCTGTCATTGCACATCAGTGACACTAGGTGTTGCCTCAGGTGTAATCAGGTGCTCGTTCATGTCGCTATGGAATTGTTACTCTCTTAATGGTGTGGATAAAAGTCTTGGGGCACCAGAATTGAGTTAACCATGACGAGTCCGAGCCTCTAACTTTGCGGGAACAAATGGTGGATGGCGATATCAGTTCCAGGATGAATGTGCCCAAATACATGAAGTCAGCTACAGAGTAAGGTGTGGAAAATTTGGAAAGTACTGTGTCTTCAACTCGTCCAAAGACCTGTCGAATTAAATAAAACAAAGATTGAGAGCCTGTGATCTCCCAAAGATACGCTCAAAAATGTGTAACAAAAATGATTCCCTAAATAGTCAAAGTTGTAATCATTCACTCATGCCCATCATACATGCAGGCATGTCGGGAGCAACAAAGGATGTTCACAGTCTCTTGGCTTTAGGCAAGTTTCTGTACAGTCTTGCAGGTGTGCTTCAGGGTCTTCAGCTCATAATCTACGGTCTGCTACCAGGTGTTATTGCAGGCAATATTGTCTTGCTCTTTTTTCATGATCTATTGATATTGTGTTTTAACATTTTTTAAGGCTAGAAGTTAATGGTGGAAAACAATAACTACATTCCCATGCACTAAATTAGTAAGATTACTCAAATAATTTTGTTTCTTCTATTTTCACAGCCACATGTGATGTCCCAGTTTACATGTTTTATCATGTACTTTTGGCCATATGACTTGTGGTCATTTCAGCTTCTTTAGTTATGTGAGAATGTAAGTAGAGGAAGAGAATGCTATAATACATTAGACAGAGTTAGAGCTAGTAATGTTTTAATGTGTTTAAATAACATATGCTTTGGTTCTTGTGGTTATTATGATGTTCAGAGACATATAAAAGCATCGCTATTGTGGAGAACTGCTTTGACTATTTACGGTTAATACTAACTATGCAGTCCATCATTTTTTTATTTCTGGTTTACATGTTTATGATGTCTAAATCGTTGTATATGGACATTTAATTCTTACATCATGAAATAAAGTATGAATAACAATGTTGTTGTGAATGTTTTGATCAATGAGATCAAGTCAGAGATACTTCATGTGATCTACTATTCCAGTGTATATACCGGGGATCGGCATGCAGCTCTTTAGCTCTTTAGCCTAGTGGCTCCCTGAAGAGTTTTCAAAAATGTATGAAAATGGAAAAATATGAGGGAAAAATATAGTTTTTCTATTAATATGGTTTCTGTAGGAGGACAAACATGACACAAACCTTCCTAATTGTTAGAAATCCCACTGTTTATATTAAACATGCTTCACTGATGAGAGTATTTTACGAGTGCTGTTTTGTCCTACTAATTTCCACTTTTCTTGACCTTATCGTAGTTTGTTTTCATGTACAACTCTCTCTGTCGCTGCCTACAAAGGGTGTGTTTTATGGCACACCTTTGTTTCATTTTGTCTAGCAAAAGTTTTATGCTGTGCGTGAATGCACAAAGGTGAGCTTTGCTGATGTTATTGACTTGTTGGAGTGTTAATCACGCATATTTGGTCAGTGCATGACTGCAAACTAATTGATGTTAACATTCTGTTTAGGCTATTGCATCATTATGCCTCGTTTGTAGGTATATTTGAGCTCATTTAATTTCCTTTATTTATGTCCTCTGCGTATTTCATTTATATGTGTATCTCTCATGACACATTATCTGTATGTAATATGGGCTGCCTTTCTGATAGTTGTTTGTGTGCCATGTTATAGACCACAGCAAACATTGCAAAGCTTGCAGAGATTGTAATAAATCCATTAGAAGAAGACAGCCTGCTGTTTTCTTCAACTTGGACAAACACATCTATACCTTTGGCCATGCTAGGCCAGTAATTTCACACCCTGAAAAGCCTACATTTTTCTAATGTTTTCCAAAGTTCTAAAACTGTTTAGAATAAATATTGCATTTCAACATTTCTGTCAATGAAGATTTGCGTCAGCCTGCGACATATAGTCATTTTAATTGTAGGCTAATATACACACTTACATCATGTGTTGCCTTCATCATAATACATATATAGGGCTGTTAATTTTTTGCAGCTCTCAACAATTTTCTTTTAGGTATTTTTGGTCTAATATGGCTCTTTCGACATTTTGGGTTGTATACAAATACGTTTTTGTGTCAAAATACGGTTCGGTTTCTCTACACCGGTTGGGCTCGCATTATCTCAATGATTCAAAATATTTTCTTTGAGAACATTCTGTCACTTATCAAATGGGTAGGTATTTTACTTTATCATATACGGTCGTCCCTCGGTACATAGTGCTTCAAATCTTGTGGCTTCACCACATGGCTGATTTTTTTAATGCATATTCTACATGCATTGGCGTAAATTAAGTGTTAAAATTAAGTTTCAATTGTGTATTATATGTGTTACAATGCAATATTTGTATTGTTCTATTAATTGTAATGTGGCAACGTTGTGAACATTTTCCCCAATCCAAGTTTCGTTTCCGTGTTAAGGTTTACACTGCAAACAACAATAGGTGGCTAATCTTGGCGCTACTAAATCTTCACCGTGACAATTTCAAGTTAACTTTTTGAGGGACTTCATCTTCAACCCCTACCTCATCAATAACACATCTGGTGGGCCTTTAATGGGAGTGACAAAAGCTGGAAGTAGCATCAAACATTTGGCCCAACTCTTGAGATGGCTACCAAACTATCAGCTATCAACAATTGTCCGGCCAAAGTGGAGATTAACTCTTTAGACGTACTTTATCTTTGACATCAATTACACAGCTTTGATGCGATTAATGTGGGACGACATCGCAGACAAGCAAAGCTGATATGGAATGCAAACATTACAGCAAATGGTTGTAGCTATGTTAGCTATGTCATGTTGACCGACTTTGTGCAAATTAATTTACGCTGTAGATGTCAGCACATGGAAGCCCAGTTCTAATTTAGAGAAATTACCCAGGATGTGATGAGGTATTTCCACTTAGTGGTCGTGTTGTAGTGGCCAGGCGAGAGCCATAGAAATGACGCTTGGACGCTTATTTCAGCTTCAATATACTAAATTTTTATGATTGTTGGTGTAAACAGGCTTCCTGGCTTGGTCTTCTTCGCCTGTGAATAATGCAGTGAGGACCGGCCAATCAGCGGACAGATAGCTCACTACATGCCAGAGAGAAGTAGTTTCCAATCGCATAATCTGGGTATGTTAAACCAATTTTCAAAAAGCCAAACATGAAACAAATTAAGGGGTCTACATGTTTGGAGTCAGTTCATTTAAAATATTGTTTTCTTTAGTCAATGGTAAAGTACTGAGTTTGTTCTCAAGTTCTTTGTGTGAAATGTTGATAGTTGGTTGATTGTTTGTTGCCCTCTAACATTGTGAGCCATAAAAAATAATGAACACAGCTGTGACATAAGTACTTGGCGTTGGTGTTCTACTTGGCTCTATTAGCCTTCCTAATATCTATTCATCGGTGCCTGTTCATTCATCTCTATGGATTCGAATGCTGATGATAGGTAGGATTAGTTCATTTAATGTTTTGGTACTTTGTCAGAAATATGAGACTTAAATAACAGACCTAAGCTTAGCCAATAAAGCGATAATACCATTTTTTTTCCCACTATGACAAGTAAAAACAAGGCAGGGACTTATTTTGTATCCCCCTCGTTAAACATGAGTCCTCTCTTTGTAAGCTTTGCAATTAAATAGCCCTTCCTAAGAAGCGTCAATTCCTGAAAAGCTACAAAGTGCAGATGTTTAAAAGGATACAACATCTGGTAGAAAATTAGGACACATGCTTAGATAGCGGGCACAAGTAAAAATAGCTATCTGTTCAGACATTAACTTGGTAATGCTGAGATTCAGCCGATTAAATTGAGAGGATGTACCACTGCCTGAGACTGACAAGTTGCACAAAAGGCTTGGGGGTAAATTGATGACTTGGCTACTTTGTGGGCTTAAAAATGTGTTTTTAAATAGAATAGCATTAAAAATCACGACTTAACGTTTTAACTACAAACTGAAGCACAGCATATTTCCCTAGGAAGTATCTAATACTTTACTCGAATTTCCCTGCAAATAACATATCATGAAAAAGAGTCAAAGGATTTTGCGGAATAGAGCAAAAGCAGAATCAGCTCTGGAAGGTGATGAATATTTATTGAATGTGACTGCTAAGGTAAGGTTTGAGAGCCAATCACAACAATTTTAAATTACTTCAAATATGTTACAACTTGAAAGGATTAGATGGTGCTCAGGTGTCTGGGTGTGTTAAAACATCCAGGATAACAAGAGAACATACTGCAATGACCAAGTACAGTGGAACGCCTCCAAAGTTGTACAATTGGAAATCTTCAGGAAAAATATACTGTATTAAAAAAAAAAATTTATGTAATGAGGGATGAGCATAATAACTGATTAAATTTGATGAATAATGACTCCCGTAATTTCCGGGCAATAAGCCGCTATTTTTTTCCTAGGCTTTGAACGCTGCGCATAATACAATGCTGCGTATAATTTATGGATTTCTCACCTGCCGCTAATAAATTTAGCCTCGTCACACTAGACATACGACATTTCCGAACGGGTCACGTTGGGCCAATGAAACTGTTCACATTAAATCAAACGTACTCACACCATTATTTAGTCTATAATCTAGCCTTTAAATAGACCCCCCTTTTTTAGACCAGTTGATCTGCCGTTTCTTTTCTTCTCTCCTCTTCTCCCCTGTCCCTTGCGAGGGGGAGTTGCATAGGTCTCGGCCATGGATGAAGTGCTGGCTGTCCAGAGTCGGGACCCCGGGTGGACCACTAGCCTGTGCATCGGTTGGGGACATCTCTGCGCTGCTGACCCGTCTCCGCTCGGGATGGTTTCCTGCTGGCCCCGCTGTGGACTGGACTCTCGCTGATGAGTTGGATCCACTCTGGACTGGACTTTCACAATGTTATGTCAGACCCACTCGACATCCATTGCTTTCGGTCTCCCCTAGAGGGGGGGGGGGGGGGGTTACCCACAAATGCGGTCCTCTCCAAGGTTTCTCATAGTCATTCACCGACGTCCCACTGGGGTGAGTTTTTCCATGCCCGTATGTGGGCTCTGTACCGAGGATGTCGTTGTGGCTTGTGCAGCCCTTTGAGACACTGGTGATTTAGGGCTATATAAATAAACATTGATTGATTGATTGATTTAGTCAGCCATTTGGCGCATAATAGACTCACCTCCCGTCATGGAGAAAAAAGGACAAAATGCACAAGACGCAGCCCCAAAGCCAAAGACAACCGACCCTGCCATCGAAAAAGGAAACTGCCGCTGAATGTTAATGAAATCTACCACGACTAAGGAGCCCCAAAATGCAGGAAGAGAAGGACGAAAACTGTGGTTATTGGCCACTCCGGTAAGCGCCTGTGTAAATATTTTATGTTTCAAAGTGTACACCTGCGGCATAGATACAGACTTGTGCAGCCAATCTATGTACAAAATAAAATTTGACCAAAAATCACGTAGGTGAGACTTATATTTAGGTGTGGTCTGTAATACAGAAATTAGGGTAATTTGTTTAAGTCTGTGCAATTTATTGAATTCTGGTTTGTATCCGTCTCAACTAGTTAGCTGTCTAAAGCAGGGGTCGGCAACCCGCGGCTCCGGAGCCGCATGCGGCTCCTTGACCACTCTGATGCGGCTCAGCTACATACATGCCGACCCCCCCGATTTTCCCAGGAGATTTATGGATCTCAGTGTCCCTCATAGATTACTCCCAGGGAAAAAATAATCCTATTTACACTCTAATTACTAAATAAAGGGTGTGCCCTAATTGCACTGCAGTAATTGTCCTCTATAGCATTTACATACAGCGTGCCAGTCCAGCCACATGTTGCATGTTGTTATTACTTGCACACACAGGAGACAGCAAAGCATACTTAGTCATCAGCCACACAGCTTACACTGACGGTAGCCGTATCAAACAACTTTAACATTGTTACGTTACAAATATGCGCCACACTGTGAACCCACACCAAAAAAGAATGAAAAACACATTTCTGGAGAACATCCCACCGTAACACAACATAAACACAACACAACCATTACCCAGAATCCCATGCAGCCCTAACTCTTCCGGTCTACATTATACACCCCCGCTACCACCAAATCCCCCCACACATCAACCCCCCCCCTCTCTGTGCGTTGGTTGAGCGGAAGAGTTAGGGCTGCATGGGATTCTGGGTATTGGTACCGTCAGTGTAAGATGTGTGGCTGCTGAGTTAGTACGCCTTGCTGTCACTTACGTGAGCAAGCTGAAATTGCATTCTACGTGTGGTCGAACAGGTACACTGTTAGGGCAGACTGTAGAGGGCGCCAAATGCAGTGTCATCATGCTCTGATATTCGGGAGTCTCCCGGGAAAAATGAGAGGGTTGGCAAGTATGACGCTATCAAGCGCCATTCATTCAAAACTCGCGGGCTGCACTAACATCAAATGTCCACATTAAAGTGCGTGCCGGTGCGTGTGTCGGAGACCCCTAGTTAACATAGCACAAAGCGTTTAAGCTTTGTATGCGGTGTTATTCATTTTAAATTAAAAAAAAATTTTTGTGGCTCCCATTACTTTCTTTAATTTGTGAAACTTGCCAAAATGGCTCTTTGAGTGGTAAAGGTTGCCGACCCCTGGTCTAAAGAATAACATCTTTAGCTATGTTAACTTCCTAAACAAAGGTTCAGAAGGTTAAAAGATAAATTCCCTATTTCATTGAAAAATATATATGTTTTACTTATTTTTGTTTGGATTTGTTTTCATTTAAAGTGATTAAGTTACTTTAAATGACTATGAAGTGCTACTTACAACATTGTAAGTAAAACAAGGTTTTATGATGGCAACACCTGAGGTGTGAAACAAAAGAACCTACTGTACATTTGCTTTGAGAAAATATATATTTTGTTTTACTAGGGATGGCGGGTGCACATATTTATCAGTCGTGCAAAGCTAAGGTGAGCCAAATAAGTCAGAGCGTGTGTAAAAGCAGAATAGAGTGTCCGCCCTGAGATCGGTAGGTTGTGAGTTCAAACCCCGGCCGAGTCATACCAAAGACTATAAAAATGGGACCCATTACCTCCCTACTTGGCACTCAGCATCAAGGGTTGGAATTGGGGGTTAAATCACCAAAAATGATTCCCGGGCGTGGCACCGCTGCTGCCCACAGCTCCCCTCACCTCCCAGGGGGTGGTCAAGGGGATGGGTCAAATGCAGAGGACAAATTTCACCACACCTAGTGTGTGTGTGACAATCATTGGTACTTTAAATACAAACTCATTGTCACTGTGTAGGTTTAAATAACTTAAATCTGTAAACCTATTCAACAATATGATTTATTGTGTTTGTTGTTGTCATTTGTCCATTCACATTTGTAATATAATATAATGTAATAATAAAACATCTTACCTTTTAATATTTCTAAAACCAGCAGTATAAGATAGCAATGGCAGCATTGTTTAGATATCTCATTACTAATTTCTATCAGATGTGAAAAATATTATGTAAGCATGCACGACATTGTACGTGCATCAAGCTGGTCACCTTTGCAGTAGGAGTCGTGCAGAGGTTACTGGAAGTCACAGAGACACAGATGGCTGCCAGCTCCAAGTCGCTGAGAATTGAGCGCTGAAGTGATTGGGAGCACTAGAGGCGTAGAGCAATTTAGCTTGCACGCTGAGCCATGACTTCTTTATCAAACTGAACTCACTTTATCGCAACTCAAGTTGGAGCTTAACATACAAAGATGAAGCATCACACGATGCAGAGGAGATATCTTTATCTTCTTTTTTTTAACATAACTTAGCAATTTATTTGACAGCCTAAAATAGCTGACAGTTCACTGAACTCAGTATTTAAAACAATACGCTACACCAGGGGTCACCAACCTGTCGATCACGAATCACGAAAATATTTGAAGTACTGATATGGGCAGCACGGTGGAACAAGGGTTAGTGCATGTGCCTCACAATACAAAGGTCCTGGGTTCTTTCTGTGTGGAGTTTGCATGTTCTCCCTCCAGCTTCCTCCCACCTCCAAAGACATGCACCTGGGGATAGGTTGATTGGCAAAAGTAAATTGGCCCTAGTGTGTGAATGTGAGTGTGAATGTTGTCTGTCTATTTGTGTTGGCCCTGTGATGAGGTGGCGACTTGTCCAGGGTGTACCCTGCCTACCACCCGAATGCAGCTGAGATAGACTCCAGCACCCCCCGCGATCCCAAAAGGGACAAGCAATAGAAAATGGATGGATGGATGGATGGATGGAGTACTAATATGTCAACAGTGACACTCCCACCCGAAGAATAACCAACCGGGACACATTTTAACTCCTGAACACATCTCCACGCCTCTGCCTCTCTCTCCTCAGCCTCACATCCAGGCGCTCTCCACACCGTGGCCACACCCCTCGAGAGCGGTCTTACAAACGAGCATTGCATGAAGTGCCCATAAATCATCGCTCTGCAACAATGACTGAATGTCTGACTGTTGCAAAAAATCTGACGTTTTCTAACATCAAACAACCTTTCCCTCAACCATGAGTCCATGACTCTGTGAACATTGCGACCAAGTATGGATTTTGTATTGATTTATTGTGCATACAAAACTAAACATTGACATGTGCAAAGGCAGTAATATATGAAAAAACAAGGCGACAGCTAAAGAAGGACTTCCCCATGTATCCCCTCTTTTACTACACAGGAAAAACCTGCCAGGTGAACAGCTGATTTTACTGTTTCCGGTGCTAAAGTAAAAACCATGTGACTTGCGTCCCATATGTGACCAAAACAAATATACAATGGAACTAAGACTATAGTGGCCAGAAACAGTTAGCTTCTACAGCAGGGGTGCCCAAAGTGCGGCACAGGGGCCCTCTGTGGCCCATGACTCGATTTTCATTGGCCTTAGGCATATTACAAAACACAACAACAACAAAAAACACCAGCAAAAATTGAGAAAACAGCAAGAAACACAATGAGAAAAAGCCTAAATGTTGACAGCAGCCAATGACAACGACACAAAGCTTTGTCTTTTAAAAAAAATACATAAACATACAATACATGTATACACATATATATATATATATATATATATATATATATATATATATATATATATATATATATATATATATATATATATATATATATATATATATATACACTACCGTTCAAAAGTTTGGGGTCACATTGACATGTCCTTATTTTTGAAGGAAAAGCACTGTACTTTTCAATGAAGATAACTTTAAACTAGTCTTAACTTTAAAGAAATACACTCTATAAATTGCTAATGTGGTAAATGACTATTCTAGCTGCAAATGCCTGGTTTTTGGTGCAATATCTACATAGGTGTATAGAGACCCATTTCCAGCAACTATCACTCCAGTGTTCTAATGGTACAATGTGTTTACTCATTGGCTCAGAAGGCTAATTGACGATTAGAAAACCCTTGTGCAATCATGTTCACACATCTGAAAACAGTTTAGCTACAAAACTGACCTTCCTTTGAGCAGATTGAGTTTCTGGAGCATCACATTTGTGGGGTCAATTAAACGCTCAAAATGGCCAGAAAAAGAGAACTTTCATCTGAAACTCGACAGTCTATTCTTGTTCTTAGAAATGAAGGCTATTCCACAAAATTGTTTGGGTGACCCCAAACTTTTGAACGGTAGTATATATATATATATATATATATATATATATATATATATATATATATATATATATATATATATATATATATATATATATATATATATATATATATATATATATTAGGGCTGCAACAACTAATCGATTAAATCAATTAAAATCTATTATAAAAATAGTTGGCGATTAATTTAGTCATCGATTCGTTGGATATATGCTATGCACATGCACAGAGGTAATTATTTATTTTTATTTTTTATAAACCTTTATTTATAAACTGCAACATGTACAAACAGCTGAGAAACAATAATCAAAATAAGTATGGTGCCAGTATGCTGTTTTTTTTCAATAAAATACTGGAAAGGATAGAAATGTAGTTTGTCTCTTTTATCCGATTATTAAACGATTAATCGAAGTAATAATCGACAGATTAATCGATTATCAAATTAATCGTTAGTTGCAGCCCTAATATATATACATATATCAAACATAGTTGACCCAGGGGTAGATTTTGCTTTAGTTTTTGGCTGAGACCAGGGTTCTTGGGCTCAAAACGGTTGGTGACCACTGCGCTACTCTATTGTTACCATATTGTGTGTAACTAATGTTGTGACTGGGTGAACCTATATAATGTTAATGAAGTTTATTTTCGACTATGTGTGGAAAAAAAAATTAACTGACGACTGCAAAATATATATTGTACATTTTCAAAAGATAAATTACGATACTTGTAGGAAGGGTGGTGCGTGGTTTCCTTTGCAATCTGGGAACGCTTCCAGAATTGAATATCTTGCACACAGACTCAAAAACAGGTTTTAAAAGTGACTTTGGAGAAAAATGGAGGCAAAATTTACACCAAAGCATATCCAATACATATTATCTAGACCACACGGACGTGTTTTCAACATAGATTAAAATCACCACAGATCCCCCTTTAACAAGAAAGATACAATAAGAAAGACAATATCATAGGAATGTAGATGACAGGGCATTCATATACTTTAGTGACACTTGTGCATAAGTTATTCATTTATAACTAAAATATCCTAGGGAAAAAAATCCTACGGTGCTTTTGCAAGTTAAAAAAAAAAAAAAAAAAAAAGGAAAGAGACTCAGAGGTCCCTTTGCCACAAGTCGGCTTAAAAAAGGGATCATTTTCCACAGACCATAAATGCACCTCAAATCCATTTTCATGCTGGGGCATTGAGAAAGGTTTTAGCTGCATTCAAAGACCAACGCTGTTTAACAAAAGGTCTGTGAATAATCCAGTTTTTTCAGGAGACGTCAACTCATAGCCTTACACATTTTGTGTAGTAAATTCTTCTTACTAAACTATTGAAAGAGGGGCACATTGTCTCAACATATTTGCACCTTTTAGAAATGAGCCTCTGAGCATTCTTTAAACATAACAACCTGAGGAGCCATTTCCCCTCTAAGTCATCACACTGGGATGTTTATACCCTCAGAACACAGC
Source organism: Entelurus aequoreus (assembly GCF_033978785.1). Lineage (NCBI taxonomy): Eukaryota > Metazoa > Chordata > Actinopteri > Syngnathiformes > Syngnathidae > Entelurus > Entelurus aequoreus. The sequence goes on along the minus strand of NC_084741.1, from coordinate 39,396,884 downwards.
CAATGTAAAATGAGTTTGGGGTCTTAATCAAGGATCAAGTACATTTAGACCACTTACTGGGAAGATGAAAGGTGGAAATACCAAAGGACACTAAGAATTCGCCTCAAGTAGGGGCTTTTTATGAAGATGTATTCAGTAATTTATTCTGTCCAACTTTCGACACATGAGAAGGTTCCTGCTGGTACACTTCACATGTTCTCAGCTTGTTTTTATCCGGGTTGCAAGAAACAAGATGTTAATAGAAATCTATTCTTAAAAAAATATACATGTTATGTCAACCTGGACAATTACATCTTACGAGCTCTGTGAAATTGTTCTTAAGATGTGGAAAATGAGGAATTCAGGTAGACCAGCAAAGATTTCAGCCACAACTGCCAGGAAAATTGTTCGAGATGCAAAGAAAAATCTACAAATGACTTCAGTTTAAATACAGGACTCTCTGAAAAATTGTGGTGTGGCTGTTTCAAGATGCACAATAAGGAGGCATTTGAAGAAAAATGGGCTGCATGGTCGAGTCGCCAGAAGAAAGCCATCACTCCAAATTACTTTGTTACAGAAGTTTTAAGGCTTGTCTCTGTGCTGTTTGGCGTAATGTAAGTGGGATACTTTGTGACATTTGCGCAGAAATGGCTTTCTTCTGGCGACTCGACCATGCAGCACATTTTTCTTCAAGTGCCTCCTTATTGTGCATCTTGAAACAGCCACACCACAATTTTTCAGAGAGTCCTGTATTTCAGCTGAAGTTATTTGTGGATTTTTCTTTGCATCTTGAACAATTTTCCTGGCAGTTGTGACTGAAATCTTTGCTGGTCTACCGGAATCCCTCATTTTCAACTTCTTAATCAGCGTTTGAACACTGCTGATTGGCATTCTCAATTCATTGGATATCTTTTTATACCCATTTCTTGTTTTATGCAGTTCAATTACCTTTTCTCCCAGATCCTTTGACAATTATTTTGCCTTCCCCATGACTCAGAATCCAGAAACATCTGTGCAGCACTTGATGAAAGATGCAATGGTCTGTTAGAAGCCCAGAAACTCACTGACCTTTTATACACACACATTAATTACAAACAAACATGTCACAGGTGAGGATTGTAACCTTGACTAGCCATTCAAACCTGTTTGTGTCATCTTTTGTGCATGTTATCAGATCAAAGTCACTGATGTATGTAAACTTTTGATCAGGGTCATTTTGGTACTTTCTTTTGTCATTTTGATTTAACAAGAGTAAACAGAGTTGTTTGCCAATAAATAGCTTCACACAACCATTAATCATGAGTGGAAGAAAGGTTTTTGTGTTATCATTCATATTCTCTGAAGAATGGCCAAGAAATCATAAATTCTCCCAGGGTATGTAAACTTATGAGCACGACTGTATACACATATACTTACAAAGTTTGATTTTAACAAAAAAAAAAACATGCCGTAACTCTTTATGTCCTTCATATTGGAAGTAACTGTGACACAAATATAAGCCCACTAACTTCCAGCAGGTTATCTCTCAAGGTTAATTACTCAAGTATTGCAATGTGTCTTTAAAAAAATGCATGAATTTGATTATACATACAGACTGGGGGCTGAACCTGTAGTTGAACCACTTCAATTAAAAATACAAAATACACTACAATTATAATCTTTAACAAGACTGCTGTGGTGAAAAAACAAGCACAAATTGGATGTCATTCAAGAAAAGTGTGAGTGCCATTTCCGTGAACAGTGCACACTGAAGAATGCCGCAGCTCAAAGTGATGTTTTGGACTGAGACGCTTCCATCATGATGTCCTCTGACAACATAATTATGTACTGTATCTCGCTTCGCACGGCTCGCCAAACCACATCAGCTGCAGCCCGTGGTCCCGCATCCCAGCAGCGGTGCTGCAGGAGCAAAGGGACGATGGAGGCGTAAAGGAGGAGGGGGGAGTTGGCATGGAGGGTGAGGCTCAGAGCCTGAAGCTAAGCAAATAGAATGCAAAGGCAGAAAATTGGAGACCAGACGCAAGAGAGGGCAGAAGAGAGACGTCGGAGGAGCGCCAGCGGTCTATCACTTTGTATCAGCGTCAGATTAACAACGCTGGCAACGAGGGGAAAGGGTGGCAAACAGAGTGTGTGGCGAATTAATCCAGGAGCCTGTACCAAAGGCCATTTTTGCCACCATAAACTTGATGAAAGATGATCAGGAGAAATCTGTCTGCAACTGGAAAGCAGCCTGGACTAATAAAGAAAAGAAGTGTCCAGCACTATTTTGTCAAGAGGGATACAAATATGTCAAACAGGCTTAACATAACCTAAAGAAAAAGTTAAATATAGTGCAGTACTTTATATATTATCACAATGTCAACTGTTCACTTTTCTTTTTCAGCATGTTCTAAAATAATTTAGCAAGTTTTTTTAAGCAAGTATTAACGTTTAAATTAAAATGATGATAGTTCAGTGATTGGTAACAAAGTAACCCGTTACTGTAACGCCGTTAGTTTCGGCGGTAACTAGTACTCTAACGCGTTATTTTTTTATATTCAGTAACTCAGTTACCGTTACTACATGATGCGTTACTGCGTTATTTTACGCTATTTTTTATGTAGTATCGGCTAGAAACAGAAGATCTGAGTGTGTTTTATTGGAGCGCTGCGGTGTCGTCCTTCTGAATCTTCCTCTGTCACAAGGGAGAGAAGAAAAGAGGCGCGCTCTGGGTGTGGGTGCGGGTGTGGGGAGGGGAGGGTGGGGAGCGTATCTGTGTTTACTAGTGGTGCAACGGATCAACAACGTGATCCGCGGTTTTATATATGAAAAAAAAAAAAGTTGTTCGCACGTTCAGTCCACACTCAGCGTGGTCATGGCGAGCGGAGTAACGGAAGAGCTTCAACGCCCCACAGACTCGGGAGATGAGAAGACACGCCCCCTCTACGAGAGTCACCTTGCGCAGGTACTGACACACGCAGTGGAGGAATGGAAGATAAAGATATCCCAGTCACATGTGATAATGCCAAAAATCTAATAATTGCAGTGAATGAGGCGGGACTGGGACCACAGGTAGGGTGCTTTGCACATGTAGTGAGTTTGGCATCACAGAAGGGCATCTTAGTCAATAGGATGGAGCGCCTCCTTGGGAGGATCAGGAAGGTGGTTTCCTACTTCCACCCAAGCACAACAGCTGCTCGTGTGCTTAAGACAAAGCAAGAAATGCTAAAGTTGCCTACTCATAAGCTCATACATGTCCCAACGAGGTGGAACTCCACTTATGATATGTTGGAGCAGCAGGCAGCTATATAGTCTGCATTGACCCACAAGACCCTGAAGAAAAATGTCAAAGACATCATCACCCTGTCTGATGATGATGTGAGAGTGGCAGAGGAGGTCCTCCAGGTGCTTAAACCCCTCAAAACTGTTACATTTCTACTGAACACTGAAATTTCACCATCTGTGTCAAAGATCCTGCCACTGAAAACAAGGATTCTACAATCCATGGCTCCAAGTGTGGAAGACAGCATCACTCCAGATGTCAGGCTTTATTTCACTACCTATGTTTCAAGGAAGATGATGTGCCTTCTTATGTTGCACTTTAAGTTGTTTTTTATTAATGGTCATTGGTCCAATGTTTAAAGAAAGGAGAAATGCCTTTTTATGTTGCACTGTTTTTCATTAATTATGTTAAAAGGAAGATAAAAACGCATTTCAAGTTGATCAACAGATTGTATTATTCTCCAGTGCAATAACAGTACTGAAATGAAGACTAAAAGGGCATTAATGGGTGCTTTAAAAAAAAAAAGAAGAAGTAACTAAATAGTTACTTTTCACAGTAACGCATTACTTTCTGGTGTTAGTAACTGAGTTACTTTTGAAATAAAGTAACTAGTAACTGTAACTAGTTACTGGTTTTCAGTAACTAACCCAACACTGGGTATGACACAGAGGTGTCTGAAGCGCCAGCACTGGTTTTCCGTTATCTTTAAAAAAACACTATAACTTTCACAAATTGAAAGGAAAGAAGATAAACATATTTTAACACTCAAATAAAATAATATGGCTCTGAAGAGGCCAGAACATTTCTTAAAAGGACGGCGTGGCGAAGTTGGTAGAGTGGCTGTGCCAGCAATCGGAGTGTTGCTGGTTACTGGGGTTGAATTCCCACCTTCTACCTTCCTAGTCACGTCCGTTGTGTCCTTGGGCAAGACACTTCACCTTCAAGACACTCTGATGGCTGCTGGTTAGCGCCTTGCATGGCAGCTCCCGCCATCAGTGTGTGAATGTGTGTGTGAATGGGTAAATGTGGCAATACTGTCAAAGCGCTTTGAGTACCTTGAAGGTAGAAAAGCGCTATACAAGTATAACCCATTTATCATTTATCGTTTATAATGTTTCTTCTGCCAAGAAAGTAAATTGTGCATCTGTTTTATTTTTAAAATTTTTCAAATAAAACGATTCGATTACAATTACGACTCAGGAGCTACGATTCGATAAAAAATATATTCTTGATGCATCTTTAATTTATGTATATTGATGCAGTTTTACTTCAAATATATTCTTGATGCATCTTAAATTTACTGTAAAATGTACAGTTTTTACACTGAATTAAATTGAAAAAACGGGACCACTGTTTTATTCTGGCAATTGAGCTGACAGTTTTTTCCACCATCAAATCTACCGCCGCTGTTTTGTTTTGCATTACTGCATATGGAAAAATGGTAAATTTTTATTTTGACGGCGAGGTAAAATCTACTGACTGTTTTTACAGTGTGGTCTTTGATGATTTCTGTGCGTCCTGTCATGATGAACGTGTACACATGTCTTGCAGGACATGGTACGTTTCCAAGTGTGCTGAAGCTCTTAAAAATATTTAAATTGGCGGAATATTAATATCAGTAAATAATAGGAAGAAGAAATTTAAGGTTGGAGTTCAAATCCCAGCCGAGTCATACCAAAGACTATAAAAATGGGACCCATAACCTCCCTGCTTGGCACTCAGCAACAAAGAGTTGGAGTTGGGGGTTAAATCACCAAAATGATTCCCGGGCGCGGCGCCGCTGCTGCCCACTGCTCCCCAAGGGGATGGGACAAATGCAGAGGACAAATTTCACCACATCTAGTGTGTGTGTGACAATCATTGGTACTTTAATCTTTAATATTAAAAAAATCTCAAGGGGGTTGGATTAGACATTAAACTAATTTGTCACCTACACAAAGCTAAGATGATAATGTTTTACTCAGATAGTTTAACATGATCTACATTGAATTCGGTTTTTGTGTTTTTAATTAACATAATGTATTTTCTTCTTTTCTACTTCGTTGTTTGCGAGGCAGGAACTCCAGAGGCTCTGACGAAGGCTGCTGTACGCTGAAGGCATTGCAGCGGCCCAAAGAGTTTGTCCTTCATCTATGTCTCGGCAGGCCAAGTCGCTGCTCAGAGGTTTTGATATATTCTACAGTTCTGTAGATGTTCCACCGTCATTGGGGCAGTACCACATGGCCACATTGCAGAGTCTCCAATAAGGAATTTTGTGTCCAGTCCATGGAGTAACGATGGTTACTTGGTCTGGTCTGTAGAGGAAGTAGAGAGTAGTGGCCTTGTGGTTAGGGTGTCCGCCCTGAGATCGGTAGGTCGTGAGTTCAAACCCCGGCCGAGTCATACCAAAAACTATAAAAATGGGCCCCCTTACCTCCCTGCTTGGCACTCAGCATCAAGGGTTGGAGTTGGGGGTTAAATCACCAAAATGATTCCCGAGCACAGCCACTGCTGCTGCTCACTGCTGCTGCTGCTCCTCTCACCTCCCAGGTGGTGGAACAAGGGGATGGGTCAAATGCAGAGGGTAATTTCACCACACCTAGTGCGTGTGTGACTATCAGTGGTACTTTAACTTAACTTTAGTTTGGATGCTCCTGCGGCCATCATTTCTTCTGAATGATAATGTTCTTCATAGGTAATGTTTTAATCTTCTTGAGGCGGTTTTCCTCCCATTTTCGCTAGCTGATCAGCTTTTTGTAATGTAATATTGTATTAAAGTGGTCTGTTCTGCTTTAAATGGTGTGGCTTTTTAACCTGACTCTCGCCAGATCCTTGTAGTTCGCTGAGCTCCACACAAGGATCTGGGAGTTCTCAATAGGAGATGTATTTCAGAAGGCGGGGCCTTGTAAAAAAAAAATCATTGTATGTGATTGGATAAACCACTTGTCCGTTATCTTGAATGACGTGCTACTTCAACCACTCACATCGAAATCAACCCGTGACGTTGATGAGAGCGACGCTGGGAAATCCAAACCCGGTCGGAAGAAGAGCCAAAACATCCTTGACACCAATAAATGCCTTCAAAAACGTTCTCTGTTCATCTTTTAAAGAATTAATATTCTATAGATTCGACAAAACAGTTGCAATAGCAGAATCAATGTCAGCACACGTGCCGCCATTCTTGTTTGAATCAAACAGTCGCTTCGGCGCTACGTCACATCGATGAAATCCCGCCCGACGATCTTGATTGGTTCATTATTTTTTGCTATCTTGAAGGAGTTTGCAATGCCTTCGAGCCCAGATCATTGTGTGGAGCTCAGCGAACTACAAGGGTCTGGCGATAGTCAAGTTAGTGGCTTTTACCATAAGATGAAAATCCATAAGAAAGAGACCTAAAATGCCTGACTTGTCCAACAAAAACACTGGTGTTCGCTAGCTTCACTGATTAGGCTCATTTGAATTAATCCACAGTGAAGTAAAAGCAGAACAACACACTGAATACTATATAAAGCAGGGGTCCCCAAACTACGGCCCGTCCAAAATCAGGCCCGCGTGAAGTCCCAAGTATTAAAAAAAATAAATAAATACATTTAAAAAAAAATAAATAAATAAAAAATGTTTCTGTCTTTTCTTATCCACTTTGTACCGCTTGCTACTCACGGTGTCTCCTAGCCGCTCAGGCAAATCATATTGTCTAAAAATGCATTTTCTCATCCAATGCGGCCCCCGAGTCAAAAAGTTTGGGGACCCCTGATATAAAGCTTTGTTTCTGTCACATTATTCACAGCCCATAAAATATTAATTTACAAGGGAGGATAGTACGCTCTCGTGTGACTATGGTGTTTTCTTCTTTTATATTAGATCCATCCATTTTCTACCGCTTGTCTATTAAATAAAATTAACAAGCAATAAGAGGTACCTTGTAAAACTGAATCAAAATGTAATGTCATACTCAACAAATCATAGTACATCCAATTTAACACTTCATGTTGGCTGTAACTTGCAGGTGAATCATCTCCCATCATATATTGGGCCACTACTCCGAAGTCACTGTTGCGGAAGTGCAGGTTTCTACAGTATGTCACCATGTCGTGGCCAATAACCAACGCTAGGTAAAGGTGGAGGGGAGGCTAAAAAGTGGCTCCTTATACCTTCACCTCCATTAATCACACTTTGCACCCCCTCGCAGCCCACCGAGCAGTGTGACACTGACAGCATGGAGAATGATTAATACTTAATGCAGCGTTTAAAAGAATGATTTATGCCATCTGTTAGTGGATGGCATGTGGAAGAAGTGTGCTCCAGCACCCGCACATACTTGTCAGCAAAGATTAAGAGAATGATACATAACTCAATCTCAGGAGCAGCGGGTCACCTCCAAAATTAGGCGGATTTTAGACAGTGAACACAACGGGAGGGAAAGCAGGTGTCAGAGCAGCAGGGAAGCATAGAGTGTAACCTCAGCAGCATCAGATAAGTAATAAGAGCTGCCCGGGAAGAGTTCAGCACTAAGCAGGCATAGAATTCATGCTGTTGTAATCCTTAACAAGCAGTAACACAGTGCTGCCTCAGTAGGTGCAGGGGAATATTGCAAACCATTCATTTTGCTGCTGTGTATCTGGGCATTGGACGCCGGGGGGGGCGGACCCAACCAGATGTCCGAACAACCTCAGCTGACTGCTTTTGAGATGAAGCCTCAGCAGTTCAGTGGTGAGCTTTTTTCTGAATATGCAGGTTCGGGTTTGTGAAATGTCCGTGAAAACACAGAAATCTGCGCTTCTAAACATTAATTTTCGCGTCAAAATATCACTTTTGCGATTTTTTTTCATGAAATATTGTAGTGTGTAAGGACGGGAGTCGAAGGAGGAGTGTCAAATGATGGACCTAATTGTTTGAATGACATTCAGACATTGTTTTCTTATCTGCAATCGAGCAGTATCTATAAATCCATGGCTTCTCAGCGCAACAACACTCAACACCGGAAATGTGTCCCGTCCAACCGGAACTCTCTAACAATAACAAAAGTTCTGTGAGTGAATTATCTAAACCAGGCGTGTCAAACTAATTGGAGAAAAATCTACTCCCAAGTGGGCCGGACTGGTAAAATCACGGCACGATAACTTAAAAATAAAGACAACTTCAGATTGTTTTCTTTGTTTAAAAATGGAACAAGCACATTCTGAAAATGTACAAATCATAATATTGTTCAGGGTTTTTTTACACTTACATGTCGCGGTTAATAGTATTCTATCTTTATTTGTCGTTATTTATACTTTCTGAAAATATTATGCGATAATGTTCATCAGTCAACTCATTGGTGTTAACTTTCAATCTATCAAGATAAAAAAATTGTATAAAAATCTAATTACAGGCTGTTATTTATGTAGTTTGCTCATGTTCCTCCACTGGTGCACTATCATGTGGTTTATTTTTTTTTACATATGTAGCATAATCTTCGATTCAAGAACTCCTTCATTCCGCACTCCATCCAGCTGTATAATCAATCACCAAACAGCAATAGACGATATCTGTCTATCAACTGACCGCTTCTATGTTAGCTACCTTTCTTGGTTTATAATGTATATTTTCTCCTGGATCTACTCTCTATTTTATGCTGCAGCTGTTACATATACTGTAATATTGTACATGGTAATTGTTACATATTGTATATATTATATACAAATATAATATAATATAACAATGTATCATAATATATTTTAATAATACCACCTTAACATTTGACAACCAAACAATTACACAAGCCGACTCGGTAAAGAATCTGGGTATTTTCTTCGACCCAACTCTCTCGTTTGAGTCACACATTAAGAGTGTAACTAAAACGGCCTTCTTTCATCTCCGTAATATCGCTAAAATTCGTTCCATTTTGTCCACTAGCGACGCTGAGATCATTATTCATGCGTTCGTTACGTATCGTCTCGATTACTAAAACGTATTATTTTTGGGTCTCCCTATGTCTAGCATTAAAAGATTACAGTTGGTACAAAATGCGGCTGCTAGACTCTTGACAAGAACAAGAAAGTTTGATGATATTACGCCTATACTGGCTGACCTGCACTGGCTTCCTGTGCACTTAAGATGCAACTTTAAGGTTTTACTACTTACGTATAAAATACTACACGGTCTAGCTCCATCCTATCTTGCTGACTGTATTATACCATATGTCCCGGCAAAAAATCTGCATTCAAAGAACTCCGGCTTATTAGTGATTCCCAGAGCCCCAAAAAAGTCTGCGGGCTATAGAGCGTTTTCTGTTCAGGGTCCAATACTATGGAATGCCCTCCCGGTAAAAGTTAGAGATGCTACCTCAGTAGAAGCATTTAAATCCCATCTTAAAACTCATTTGTATACTCTAGCCTTTAAATAGACCCCCCTTTTTTTAGACCAGTTGATCTGCCGTTTTCTTTTCTCCTTTGCCCCCTCGCCGGGTTATTCCGGTTCCGGTGACCATGGATGAGGTGCTGGCTGTCCAGAGTTGGGACCCGGGGTGGACCGCTCGCCTGTGCATCGGTTGGGGACGTCTCTGCGCTACTGACCTGTCTCTGCTCGGGACGGTCTCCTGCTGGCCCCACTATGGACTGGACTCTCACTGTTATGTGGATCCACTAGGGACTGTACTTAGAGGGGGGGTTACCCACATATGCGGTCCTCTCCAAGGTTTCTCATAGTCATTCACATCGACGTCCCTTGTGTGGGCTCTGTGCCGAGGATGTCGTTGTGGCTTGTGCAGCCCTTTGAGACTTTTGTGATTTAGGGCTATATAAATAAACATTGATTGATTGATTGTTTAGTATATATCATATACTGTATATATAATATGTAAATATTACATATATGTTATATTTTATATTGCTACTACGGTACATTTTTAGTCTACTTTATACCTGCATTATCCTTTCCATCCTTACACTTTCCATCCTTTGTAACTGAGCTACTGTGTGAAAAAGTTTCCCTTATAGATCAATAATGTTTTTCTAAGTCTAAGTCTAATCTACAATTGCTATTGCGACATCTAGTGGACACATTTAGAACAACAGTTTATTTCATTAAAAAATGTACGCTCATTTTTATACTTAGCAAACTCATCCCGCGGGCCGGATAAAACCTGTTTGCGGGCCTGATCCAGCCTGCGGGCCATACGTTTGACACCCCTGAGCTACAGTAATTGTTTGAATGACATTCAGACGTTTTCTTGTCAGCAATCGAGCAGTATCTATAAATCCATGGCTTCTCAGCGCAACAACACTCACCACCGGAAATGTGTCCCGTGAAAATCCGTCCAACCGGAACTCTCTAACAATAACAAAAGTTCTATGAGTGAATTATCTAAACCCACTATAATATCACATAAAATAGGATCCAAACAACATTTGTTAATCGCTCGCCTTTGCCGCAGGTCCTCGCCGTTCGTCTTGCAGGACAGGGAGGCAATCAAGAGCGCCAAAACAAGTTTGCGACTTAGCATAGTTAGCATTATCTAGCTAGCTTACTTGTTGACGCCTGTGTTCGCTCTCCGATCCACAAGGTTGACAACTTTCTACTGTGCTGCTAATCATATTTGGATGATTACAACCCTAAAACTGTTAGTTCTGAACCAGTTGTTGTCGCATATTTATTAGCAGGGAGCGAAAAGGTATATTTTTGACATGACGGATTGTAAACAGAGGACACAATACAGGAAGTGTATTACCCGAAGGGGCGTGGCTACAGCATAGAGTTGCCAAATTGGAAACATATTCTGAGTTATTTGCATGCATGTTATAGAATGTTACATCACATTGTCAATGATAATATTGTTAGTAAATTCAACCTAAAAATTGTGTGGTACATTACATGGGACATGTAAGTGTCAAAAAGACAGCCAAAAGAGGTTGGTGGATATGAATACATCTAAAGGTAAAACAGAGTTTATAAATGCACCCAATTGCAGGAAATGTATTCTCTCAAAGTGTGCTCACATACCTGCAGGTCATGGTCCTTTTCAAAAGGGAACTGCATTTTTCTTTTTTCTTTTTTGCCTATTGTTGCCTATTATTCTCAAACAAGAACACTCATGTCTTATCTTTTTGGGGGGGATTTTTAAAATGATTTTTTTTTTTTTTTTTAAACGCTTGGAAGATGTGGCTAATGGGAGTCACTATTGTAGCTAGGGGTGTGGGGAAAAAATTGATTCGAATTCGAATCACGATTCTCACGTTGTGCGATTCAGAATCGATTCTCATTTTTAAAAAATCTATTTTATTTTTATTTATTTTTATTTTTTATTTTTTTTTAATTAATCAATCCAACAAAACAATACACAGCAATACCATAACAATGCAATCCAAAACCAAACCCGACCCAGCAACACTCAGAACTGCAATAAACAGAGCAATTGAGAGGAGACACAAACACAACACAGAACAAACCAAAAGTAGTGAAACAAAAATGAATATTATCAACAACAGTATCAATATTAGTTACAATTTCAACATAGCAGTGATTAAAAATCCCTCATTGACATTATCATTAGACATTTATAAAAAATTTTAAAAAAGAACAATAATGTCACAGTGGCTTACACTTGCATCGCATCTCATAAGCTTGACAACACACGGTGTCCAATATTTTCACAAAGATAAAATAAGTCATATTTTTGGTTCATTTAATAGTTAAAACAAATTTACATTATTGCAATCAGTTGATAAAACATTGTCCTTTACAATTATAAAAGCTTTTTACAAAAATCTACTACTCTGCTTGCATGTCAGCAGACTGGGGTAGATCCTGCTGAAATCCTATGTATTGAATGAATAGAGAATCGTTTTGAATCGGGAAAAAAATTGTTTTTTGAATCGAGAATCGTGTTGAATTGAAAAAAAAAAATCGATTTTGAATCGAATCGTGACCCCAAGAATCGATATTGAATCGAATCGTGGGACACCCAAAGATTCACAGCCCTAATTGTAGCCTTCAAAGCTCTCTAAAACAACTTCAAAATCCTCATCAACGTTTTATATACACACTGCAAGTCTATATACGATGTAGTAATAGGCACGTTCATAACAATATATAATGTGTACTATATGTACCGTATTTTGGTCAATTTAATCATTGTCAGAACTAATTCTTAGGCGCATGTATTTCCGTTTCCATAGCAGCGCACGTCTGACTTCTGGCAACAATCCCTTCCGGATACAAAACGCTTGTGTGTGTTGTAATCATGGCAGGTTCGGTAACAAACAACAAAGACAACTATGGACAAATGAAGATTCACAACCTTATCTGTTTTAATCTGAATTTATGGAGGATGAACGACTGCTTATAGAAGCCAGCATGAAAGAAGAGTGAGACGTTGGAGCAGACGGAAGCCGAGAGAGTGAGGTGAAAGTGAATCGACGCTGCAAAATGTGGAACTCGAAGCCAAGCTATTTCAACATAAATGGAGTGCTTACCCGTAATTAACCGGAAAAAACGTCCCTGGCCAGCTGGACCAAACGCACAACTGTCCATCGAGTGAGTAACTTTGATATCGATCGTGACACACGCAGCACGTCATGCGTGTTATTAAAACTACAGTACATACGCTGTGTAGCTCACTGTGTACAAATAAAACATGAAATGTGGGCTAATACTTTACAGATACTGTAATGTTATTGTTCAGATTTTTTTCAGTCAGTACAGATTGGTGTCCTATCGCAGTGTTGTGCATTAAAAACTCAAAGCTTTTCGTGTCGTCATAGAAGCTAGCTTATCTCTTGCCATAGCTAGCTTTTACGGCTAATACCAAGCACGCAGATGTGTTAGCACGCTAGAAAAATAGTTCCTCAGTGTTCGCTCTTACTATAACAATGACGCTACAGTTTGGTTATTATACAGGTTACGGAACGTAAATGAAGTATTGTTGACGTTTTTTTAATGTGATTTAGAGGTAGAATTGATTGCTCCCATTAGCTGCATTGCTAGCCACCAAGAATGAGACGATTTTTATATGTTAGAAAGCGAATAAAAAATTGTTTTTGTTGTTTTGTCTCTCATAATGATTGTGAACGATAGGTAAAATTCCATTTAAAAAAAGTGCAGTTTCTCTTTAAGAAGAAGCTATGCAAATCTGTGAGGGAAACTAAAACTGCAGAGCAATCATGTAATACTGTAATTTCTACAAGTAGAAGGTCAGGAGTGTTTATCTACTCAAAAGTGCAGTAGATTAGGGGAGTCCTTTTTAGAAGGATTTACCAATACTACAATAAATCAAGTGTAAAAGGAGTTTTGAAAAAGTGTGTCTGTCTTAATGTGCTTTCAGAATATATGCTGACTATCAGAATGCCCGCAGTACAGGGAAGATGAGTTGCTAATATAACCATGCCTAAAACTGTTCTGCGGCCGCTGTTTTGCGTCTATATTTAGTACATCTGGAAAGTACATGCAAACTGGCACAGTTACGCACATATGGGATTTTGCCGCAGTTCAAAAGAAGGTGATTACTGCAATATGACAGACTATGGAGAGAAAGACTCTTCTGTGATTATGTCGACATTTGATATATTTCTCTCAGAAATAAAAATATCAGACACATCGTCTGTCCGCCAATTACATCGTTGAGCTGATGAATGACTTCAGGACTGAATGGAAAAAAAAACGAACACCAAAAAATGTTTGCCAAGAAATATAATAAAAAATATCTCCTATATATTAAAAATCTTAATGCAACTTGCATTTTCTTACCTCTGGATTATTCCCATGCACCATCACAGTTATAGCCTTTGTTATGGCAAAAACACAAAATGTGCAGAGTGCACCTTTGGCATGCTAAAAATAGGTTTTGCTGTCTAGATTGGGATTCTTTATTACAGAAATCGTGTACCAGATTGCGTGCTGAATGTTTAACAACATTGCAAAATAGCACAGGTTGGAACATGATAACATGAAGGCGGCACGAGAGTCATTAAAGCATATTTTAGATAAATTAAATTACACTAAATTACTTATGTCAGAAGATTTTAACTGGGATTGGTTAAATGCAACTTTTGATTAATTTAAAAGATTTTGGGATTTTATTAATCTCATTGTTCCAGATAAATCTACCTTGATTGATTTCATTTTAGCTAATGTGCCTCATATATTCTCTTCCATGGGCACCTTCTGTAATGATTGGAGTGATGACTGTGTTGTTTCCGCATGTAGAAATACCAATATTCGGAATTGCAAACCTTGTATTGTTTGTAGAAGGAATCTTAAAAATGTTAATGGCCAAGCCTTTCACTAAGATTTTTCTATGGTGGATTGGGAACATATGAATCTAATACCAAATGTAGAGCTTGCTTGGACATTTTTCATGCAAATTATAAATAAGCAGGCACCTTTGAAGAAACACGGGGTAAAGGAGTAAATCTCTGGTATTCTCCAGAACTGGCAGATTCATGAGCGTAATAAGCATGGGATAAGGCAAGACAAAGTAATTCTGCCACTAATTGGTCCTTCTTTAGACAGCATCGAAATCAATGCACTTCACTTATCAAAACGTCCAAATCAGAATATTTTTTGTCAGTCACCACTGAGAACCTCAACAATCCACAGAACTTTTGGAAAGTGATCAAGTCTCTCGTGAATAAAAACACAGATAATCTTCCCACATTTGTACTTAAAGATTCAGTGCCTGTTTATGATGGAACTGAAGTGTTGAATTGTTTTAACCATAATTTCTTATCGTCTGGTTCTCTATTTTGACTCAAAAGGGACAACTATAGGGGATCCTTGTGAAAAATATCCCATGTTTTCTGGAGATCATTTTAGTGTTGCTCTTTTTACATGTCATGAAGGGCATAAAGCTCTAAAAACATTAGTTCAAAGAAAGCCCTTTGGACCTGACTTGATTGAGCCTTATTTTTTAAAACTGGCATCTGATTTTATAGCAGGGCCACTTTCAATTATTTTTAATCTTTCAATTAAAAACAAAGACATTCCATCAGTTTTGAAATTTGCTTTTGTCCGCCCTTTATTAAAGGAAGGTGATCCAGTAGTTTTTACAAGTAGGCCAAAATCAAATGTACGTGTCTTATTAAGAATTCTGGAATCACTTGTCTATGATTAGTAAAAAAAGTTTCTCTATTCAAATAAATTCAGAAAAAAGCACAGCACTATCACTGCCACAATGAAGGTGGTAACTAACATCATTGTAGCGCTTGATAAAAAAAACAGTACTGTGCCTTACTTTTTATTTATCTCTCCAAAGGTTTCGATACTGTAGACCAGGGGTGTCAAACGTACGGCCCGAGGGCCGGATCAGGCCCGCGAACAGGTTTTATCCGGCCCGCGGGATGAGTTTGCTAAGTATAAAAATTAACCTGAAATTTTTGAATGAAAGAAACAGCTGTTCTAAATGTGTCCACTGGATGTCGCAATAGCAATTCTTTGTATCTTTGTAGATGATGCTACATATGTTTAAAATAAACCAATGTATGATGTAAGTGCACCAGTCGAGGAAAATTATCAAACTACATAAATAACATACTGTAATTTGATTTTGATAAAAAAAATGTATCTTGATAGATTGAACATTAACACCAATGAGTTAACTGATGAACATTATCACATAATTTATTCAGAAAATATAAATAACGACAAATAAAGATAGAATTCTATTAACCGCAACAGGTAATTGTAAAAAAAAAAAAAACAACAACATTATGATTTGTACAATTTCAGAATGTGCTTGTTCTACTTTTAAACAAAAAAAACAATCTGAAGTTGTCTTTATTTTGAAGTTATCGTGCCGTGATTTTACCAGTCCGGCCCACTTGGGAGTAGATTTTTCTCTACGTGGCCCCAATCTAAAATTAGTTTGACATCCCTGCTGTAGACCATGCGATTTTAAAACTCAGGCCACTGTCGGAACATAGGGTCGCTTGGTTTTCAAAATTATTTAGAAAACAGGACCCAGTGTATTAAATACAAGGGCCTTTGTTTGTAATTTGTTTCTATTCATAAGGGTGCCACAGGGATCTGTTTTGGGGCCCCTCTTATTTATTTTTTAAATCAGTTATTTAAAACACCATTTCTCTGATGCTATTATGCATTTTTAGGCTGACGATACAATTATTTGTTGCTTTGGATCATCTCTTGAACAGACTGGTAATTCTCTACAGAAAACCTTTGTTGCTGTGCAGCATTCACTTATTTATCATAAGAACAATTAATCACGATATTGATCAAACTCCCCCTATAATATTCCACACTTGAAGGGAATATCATAGAAGTGGTGCATGAATATAAATACATTGGTATTTTAATTGATGACTCCTTCACCTTTAAACCTTTTTATTAATAAACTGGTGAATTGAAACTTAAATTGTTTAGTTTTTTTTCCGTAATGAGATATTTTTATATATATATATATATATATATATATATATATATATATATATATATATATATATATATATATATATATATATATATATATATATATATATACACATACATACATACATATATGCATACATACATATATATATATAAATATGTATTAGATATATATATATACTGTATGTATATATATATATATATATATATATATATATATATATATATATATATATATATATATATATATATATATACATATATATATATATAGCACACTTTCCGCGCGCGCGATGAGAAAATGCATTTTTAGACAATATGATTTACCTATACGGCTAGGAGACACAATGAGTAGCAAGCGGTACAAAGTGGATAAGAAAAGACAGAAAAAAATAATAATTTAATTTTTTATTTATTTATTTATTTATTTATTTTTTAATACTTGGGACTTCCCACGGGCCTGATTTTGGATGCTGGCGGGCCGGATACGTGTGTTATGCTTAACATTATTGGCAGTTTTTCCACACTACAGTATTTCTTTGAAGTCCTCCGTTTTTTGACAATACCATAATAATAGCATGCTATTGCATTAATACAGTACCATGATATTTTGACATTGTCGCTTCTCGACTGTTAATTGGTTGGTTAGCACAATTACACAAAACCACATAAGAAATGTCACAAAACTGGATTTTTTTTTAGAACTTAAAACATTGTATAGAATAAGTTAAAACCTATTTAAATAAGCATGGTTCTGCCATTCATCTGTCATATTACATTTGTGACAGATGTGATACTTTGTAGTAGGGGTGTGGGAAAAAATCGATTCGAATTCAAATCGCGATTCTCACGTTGTTCGATTCAGTATTGATTCTCATTTTTCAAAAATTGAAATTCAATTTATTTGTATTAATTTTTTTTTTTATTAATCAATCCAACAAAACAATACACAGCAATACCATAACAATGCAATCCAATTCCAAAACCAAACCCGACCCAGCAACACTCAGAACAGCAATAAACAGAGCAATTGAGAGGAGACACAAACACGACACAGAACAATCCAAAAGTAGTGAAACAAAAATGAATATTATCAACAACAGTATCAATATTAGTAACAATTTCAACATAGCAGTGATTAAATCCCTCATTGACATTATCATTAGACATTTAGGTGAGATAGGCTCCAGCACCCGCCGCGACCCCAAAAGGGACAAGCGGTAGAAAATGGATGGATGGAAATAAAAATGAACAATAGTGTCACAGTGGCTTACACTTGCATCGCATCTCATAAGCTTGACAACATACTGTGTCCAAAATTTTCACAAAGATAAAATAAGTCATATTTTTGGTTCATTTAATAGTTAAAACAAATTTACATTATTGCAATCAGTTGATAAAACATTGTCCTTTACAATTATAAAAGCTTTTTACAAAAATCTACTACTCTGCTTGCATGTCAGCAGACTGGGGTAGATCCTGCTGAAATCCTATGTATTGAATGAATAGAGAATTGTTTTGAATCAGAAAAATATCGTTTTTGAATCGAGAATCGTGTTGAATCGAAAAAAATCGATTTATAATCGAATCGTGACCCCAAGAATCGATATTGAATCGAATCGTGGGACAACCAAAGATTCGCAGCCCTACTTTGTAGTACAGTGTAAAAATCCAAATAGTAATGAAATATTTGAGTGACAGTAATTTAATATGATCAATTTCGATATATACCGATCTTAATTAAAGAAAAAGGGAATAAGATAGCAACACAATTTCCTAGGGTATTTGCATTGTATAATAACAGTACAATAATATCTATTCCACGAGTACTTACTTCAATAGCACTGAAAATCTGATAATACTGTTAAACTGATCTAATAATACCTTATATACTTTTTTATATCTTGATTCTTATTTTGTAGATTATTACTACAAACATTTAAGGGTCTGCTAGGCCAGTATTATTGTTGCACCCTCAACATTGTTTATTGACTGGTCAGTTTGATTTTTTAGAGTCTGCTCTAGGGCTGCAACTAACAACTAATTTGATAATCGATTAATCTGTCGATTATTACTTCGATTAATACTCGGATAAAAGAGACAAACTACATTTCTATCCTTACCAGTATTTTATTGGGGAAAAAAACAGCATACTGGCACCCTACTTATTTTGATTATTGTTTCTCAGCTGTTTGTAAATGTTGCAGTTTATAAATAAAGGTTTATAAAAAATAAAAATAAAAAGTAGCCTCTGCGCATGCGCATAGCATAGATCCAACAAATCGATGACTAAATTAATCGCCAACTATTTTTATAATCGATTTTAATCGATGTAATCGATTAGTTGTTGCAGCCCTAGTCCGCTCCCTCCTCACCATGACAGCTTGCTAAATTGCTTACATTTCTTCCAATGCCGCACTGTTTCCCATGTCAAACGCTATCCGTCAGAACTGATTTTAAAATTCTGGAACAGCTCGGAAGATGCCAGATGTGTCAGGCTGAATTTTTAGTGCTGTAGTTTGTTGTTGTTTTCTCGATCGAATTGATTCTATAGGGTCGTCTGACTCTATGAGTGTGTTGCACATTATTATAAGTGAAGTCGACAAGTATTCACATTACACTAAACTGGGAAACTAGCTTAGCATGCAACGTTACACAACGTGCATCATCAAATCAGGGCGAGACTGCAAATGAGCCGCATTATCTCTGCTTGTCTGTCTTCAATCTCTTTCTCTCTGTAAAATATTTACATATTCAAAACACCAAAGCCCCAAAACAAACACTTTGTTATCCACCAAAGTCTGCACAGCTCAAAAGTATTCTGCATTGAATCTGCATAAAAAGCAAGAGCCTTTTGTCAAAGATTACTTGCTTCGGCACTTTGTCACAGAGCAATAAGACGACAAGGTGAACACAAGGGTAATCAGTTCACTTCGTGCTTTGAGTGTTTCAACTAAGGAAGGTCTGATGTTGCACATGGGAGTCCAATATAAAAACATACATTTATATAATGCAAAAAAATTACCTTTATAAAAATCTCACTTCAGAGAGCATTGCCTTCTCTTTAACTTGCCACAGTTTTATAATCAGGTTGCTCCCTCAGTTGGTTAGGTTAATTAAAGCCTCTAAATCGTCCCTAGGTGAGAACTGAGCGTCAATGATTGTTTATTTATATGCACCCTGGGATTGACTGGTGACCAATCCAGGGTGTATGCTGCCTTTCACTCCAAATCAGCTGGAATAAGCTTCAGCTCACCCATGACCCTTAATATGATAAGCGGCATAAAATGAATGTATGAACCCCTAAAGTTAGACAAACCTCATGTCCAAAGTGCTGGTTGATTTAGAAGTTGCTCTCATGTCAAAAAAATGTCTCAAAGGTGACTATTTTCATTTAGTTTCCAGGCTCCAACTGTTTCCATTACACAAAAAATTGCAAAATTGCACATTTTAATGCATCACCTAAATTCTCTTTATTTATTTCACATTGATTCTGGCTATAACTTCACTCCTGGTTTATACTTTTGCCCAGAAGCAAACAAAAATTGATAGCACTCCACTCTGACTGTGCAGACATCCGAAAAAGGTCTATGCAATATATTCTAAGGCAGTGATTTTCAACCTTTTTTGAGCCGCGGCACACTTTTTACATTTACAAAATCCTGCGGCACACCAAAAACCAAAATGACACAAAATGACACTCTAACACAGTATATAATACAAACTGTACATATAGTTAATAATATAGTTTCTAAATGTATTTATACTCAGTGTGAAACTTGGGTCTGAGCATCTAATTTACAATGGCTTTACAAGCTCGCAGTATTAATGTTTCTGCCACAGTGTGGGACTTTTTTCACACACTAGTGCCAATTTAGTGTTGCCAATCAACCTATCCCCAGATGCATGTCTTTGGAGGTGGGAGGAAGCCGGAATACCCGGAGGGAACCCACGCAGTCACGGGGAGAACATGCAAACTCCACAGAGAAAGATCCCGAGCCCGGGATTTAACTCAGGACTACTCAGGACCTTCGTATTGTGAGGCAGACGCACTTATTAAATAATTTCCCACGGCACACCTGACGATCTCTCACGGCACACTAAAGTGCCGTGGCACACTGGTTGAAAATCACTGTTCTAAGGAACTAATAGACAGACTGTGCATCTACACCTGCAATTCTCTGAATTCTACCATTTTCTGCAGAAATTGTCATGTCTTAATTTGAGTTGATTGTTTTTGTTATTACCTGCAAACAAACAGTACAAATTGTACTGCGCAGGAAGCAGTTTGTAAGTGGGAAAATTTACCAAATGAAAAAAACAGCACGGCAGAATTTTCTAATTAATGTTTGGTGATGGTCGGAGCAAATTACTCGCCATGTTTTCGTCAGTCTACACCAGGGCAGCTGTGGCGACAGATGCAGCTTACCAGCATCATAATGTGAATGTGGATTGAATAAATAAGTGGCTCTCAGTTTACCACACCTTGGGTCACTAGAAACATTTGCAACATAAATCTTATTCATTATTATTAATATTTATCAGAAGAAGCTGTCAAATAACAGTACCCTCCTGTCCTTTTTCCTCTGTGTTAATGTTCAAATTCTTATTTTCCAAAATAAATAAATAAATGACAATAAAATAATTATACATTATGTTAACACTTTTACTGCACTGTTGCTTCAAAACCTTATGTAAACAATAAAGGCTCAAGACAGCTATACAAAACTACGCTACGAGCTACATCACAAATGTAATAACAGATTATATTAGTAACTGGTCCATTGCCAAACAAAGTAGAAACTGATCCAATTAAAATTTGTTTTTAGAAAAATCATTCTTTATTTTGCCGCAGGACAATGACGCTTTTGTCTTACAGTAGAAGGCTAAGCTAGCTACACAACAAATTGAAACATACCATTCACACATTTCTAACCAACTGTTATAACTTACCGTTTCATTGTGTCCTCCATTGCCATAAATAGTAGGCAACGAGCCCGCCATTAAAAGTAGTTTTTCGGGAAAAAACAAAATCCATCTTTTTGTGAAGGTCTGTGGTTGAAGCAGGACTCTTCTTTGCACACTTTAGAGCAACTTCCTCACAGTTGAAGGCACATTGCCACGGATCATAAAAGTTAAAAGTAAAGCACTTTTACTGCAGATGAGGCTTAAAGTTTGTTTAGTGACTTAAGGCAACCAACAACAGAGCATTTTCCTTCATTGGGTTTCATCGTAGAAAAGTCGCGGTACACCGGATCCAACATTAATTAAAAATATCTGACTCGTGAAATTATGTTTGGGTAAAATTCTACCATATACGGATAATCCACTAACGATACACTTGGGAAAAACGTCAAACTTAAGGCAAATTCCAAACGAACTGTACGGAGGAAGTATGAAGGAAGGCAAAATTGTTTTATAAATATCACAGTTTGATTTCAAATTTTCTGGACGTATGCAGTTCCTACTATTAGGTAAGAAACGTTGGTTTTGCATAACAGGGCCTCTTGAAAAAAATGCAAATATTTCACCAATCGTACAAGTTTTAGGCAATACAACAAAAGTTACCATGCATAAATATGTCACGCATTATTAAAACAATAACTTGTGTGTTGCTTTCACTTCGACATTTTGAGGGGGGGTTTTCCAACACTTACTTTAAAAGATGGATCACTCATTAGTAAGTCAGAGTGAAAAAAATGGGACAGGAAGAATATACACCGCAAGTCTTGTTTTGAAACAGTCTCTCATTCAAAGCAGTAAGACTTTAGAAAAGGGCATTTCAATTACAAATTCAATTGGGCCGGAATTTCAACACAAGAACTTATTTCCAGCGGTCGGTAATCAATACGTTATGATGAACTACCACAATGTATTTCTTATTACCAAATAAAAAACAAATACGTTTGTGAATCAAAGTTCCACTGTACTATAGCTAACTAACGAATAAATGCTATCAGCAAGCTTTGAGTTTTATAGTGGTTAACTTGTTTTAACACTTAGTGTGACAAAAAAAGTATATGTATTATTATAATTATTATTATTAGTAGTATTATCATCACACCCTCATTTGTCATGGATGTTTACATGTTGTAGAGTAAAATGTCCTATTACAATAAAAAGCATCAGCAGAGACAACTCATGTTTGACTAATTGATACATAGTATATACAACTATTCATTTTTTACCACATCAAAGTTTTTGAACGTGATCTCTTGAGAGATCCATCCATCCATCCATCCATTTTCTACCGCGTATTCCCTTCGGGGTCGCGGGGGGTGCTGGAGCCTATCCAATGCATTGTTAATATTTTAAAAAGTATGATTTGTATGTCCCCTCCCTCAGGTTGCTGAAGCCATTATTATAGATTATTAAAACATATTCCCAGGCTGAGAAGGAAATTCCTGGGTGGAGCAGGTCCTTAAAAGGGACTCTTATGCTGACAGGTTTCCTGCCTGCCACAGCCACAAAGCAAGTAATCCCTTGTCAGCTGCTTACAATGTGGAGCCATAATCACCTGAGACCAGCTACACTATACATAACAACGAAGATAACCGCAGAGAAAATTGTTTCTGAAAAACACATTACACTTTTTTTTACTCCAGGAATAGCTATGAAAATTACAGAACCAGGGAGAAAGTATGGCAGCATTCACCAGTAAAGAAATAACAGCCACTTTCCCGATTGGTGTGTGACATGTTTTTCAAAAGATACAACATATTTTTCCCCTCACAGTTTGTGAGAAGAATTTACTCTAAGTGTTGTGAGCAATCACTCTTGATGTAAGATAATGACAGTTGGCCATTTTGTCCATTAATGGGCCTATTAGGTTTGAATGCACAGGTGAAGAAATTACTTCAAAAGAGCAACAATCACTTCGGAAGATGGTATCTCGATAATGTTTTGAGAGTGGTGCTTAAGGGTGTATGACCAGCCATTATGAATATTGAAAATGAAAAGAGCAAGTAGCATTCACTTTTTGGGGACACTTATTACAAATTAGACAAAAAGCAAAGTTGCCGTCAGATGACAAAATTTGGATCTACTGTGTCCGAAAAACCTTTTCAGAGCACTTCCATAAAAACAACACAAATAAATGTTGCTTTCAGGCGCATCTAATTTGAATATTGTGCATAATACATTTGATCTTAGGAGTTCAGTTAAGACAAAAGAGACCAATTTAAGGATCAGAAGGTTTTTGCAGCTTTTGTTTTTTAATCAGGGCAGGAACCAGTTGTTAAAATATGTTACAGTTGTCTAATCGCAAAGACTCTACTTTAACTGGACATTATGTTGGTATGTTATTTTCGATACAACCAGCACGGGAAAAAAACAAAGTTACACCAGCAGTGCACACACTTATATGCACCTATTGAAGTCGGGGACTGCTCCAGGATTTTATTATTAGACTAAGGAGGGCTTGACCAACACATGGGGGGCGAAAAAAATAATCTACTTTCATGACTTCAGTTCTAATTTTTTCAATAAAATCAGTTATGGTACACAGCATAAGCATGTTCGATGAAAGAGTAATTTTAACTAAATTCGACAAAAGAATATTCAACAAGATAGTTTAGCCTAACACAAAAGACGATGGCAAAAATGTTTCACGTGTAAAGGTGACAGATACAGCAATGGCCATTTGTGCCATTTGTTTACAACTGAATGGAATGCATACGTGGGGGATTCTGACTATTTTGGACTGGTAGCAGTCGATCCACAGCGATTGTTCTGCCACACAATACCTCAGTGCTAACGAGGGGAAATTACACTTTAACGACTGTTGTTGTCTTTGACAGTTAGGATTGCTTGTTTCTCACTACGACAGGGCGAAACCATCCTTGCCCAGGCACACCCTCCTGGTTTTGGAGTATAAATATTTGGAGTTTAGGCACTAGCCGTTGGACTAGATCTGACCAATCTAAGTCTATGAGCACAAACTGATGAAGCCTACATGGATGAGCGGCGAAACATCTTCTAAGACCAACCAAACAGTCCAGTTGCAATTGATTGAATGGCCTGAGATTAGGGATGTCCGATAATGGCTTTTTGCCAATATCCGATATTCCGATATTGTCCAACTCTTTAATTACTGATACCGATATCAACCGATACGATATATACAGTCGTGGAATTAACACATTATTATGCCTAATTTGGACAACCAGGTATGGTGAAGATAAGGTCCTTTTTTTAAAAATTAATAAAATAAAGTAAGATAAATAAATTAAAAACATTTTCTTGAATAAAAAAGAAAGTAAAACAATATAAAAACAGTTACATAGAAACTTGTAATTAATGAAAATTAGTCAAATTAACTGTTAAAGGTTAGTACTATTAGTGGACCAGCAGCACGCACAATCATGTGTGGTTACAGACTGTATCCCTTACAGACTGTATTGATCTATATTGATATATAATGTAGGAACCAGAATATTAATAACAGAAAGAAACAACACTTTTGTGTGAATGAGTGTGAATGAGTGTAAATGGGGGAGGGAGGTTTTTTGGGTTGGTGCACTTATTGTAAGTGTATCTTGTGTTTTTTATGTTGATTTAATAAAAAAAATTAAAAAATAAAAAATACCGATACCGATAATAAAAAAAAACGATACCGAAAATTTCCGATATTACATCAGCAGGCCGATATTATCGGACATCTCTACCTGAGATGACAATGACCTGGATGAATGAGAACATTCATTGACCTTATTTGCAACGTGTGGCAGCTATGATTTTGCCTTTATGAGCCACCACAATCAATACATTAAGGGGAAACCCTGGATGAGCGGCGAAACGTCTTCTAAGACCAACCAAACAGTCCAGTTGCGATCGATTGAATGCCCCGAGTTGAAAATAAGAGTTTCTACGTGAAAACAAATTAAAGAAATATAATGTATTAGCGTTCAGAAGAAGTCACACACAGTCCAACGCTATTTTTAACTTTTATTGCCAATTATTTGATAACAACTAGCCCAATTCCAACAGGTTTTACACACGTTGGTCTCCGTGCGTCATCCCAGACACATAACATGTCCTCATTCTCCGCCAATCCGCTTTCAGGTACAGACGGAGCGCTCACAGACCATGGGAAAAATTAACATAAAATCAAAACCACACAAACATAAATCATTACCGCAAGCAGGTAGTTTCGGTATGAATAGATATATACAGCCGATAATTTACACACTATTGACTAGTCATGCACCATAAATTTGGTCGCTGAAAAACGACTTTGATCACTGAAAACAGTGCTGCCGAAGTTGAATGTTGTGATGACAAAAACAAGACGCATGCAATCGTCTGGAGCGTAGTCCAAAAAAAGTTTTTAGACACAATTCGCAATGAACTACATTGTACAATAAGCAGCAACAATTGAAAATGTAGCAAAATGATGTAATATAAAAATATATGTTGATACTAATTAATGATAACAGATTTGTTTTTTAAATGTTTGTGTACATTCTTTGAGCTTTTTTTAAAGGAAATTATATCATAGCAAAACATGCAAATTATACAATGACATCATTGTAACTATGCCCCACTGCCACAGGTCTCTTGGCAATCCTAGGGGCAACCTGACATCCAAAATGGGTATTCATTCCATATTGACAATTGATGAGAACAGACAACTATGCATTGGCAATACTGTTTCGGATGACAACATAATGAACTCAAAAAACGATTAATGTTGTAGTGAAATTAATAATGGACCTATAAGCTACAAAGTGCAGCCGCATTTCCACAAACAGAATTACAAACAGACTGTGTCTAATGATTTTGTCACGATCGGCCTTCGCCGGGGTAGGACCCCGACGTTGAGAAGAAAGAATAAAAATAATAACAAAAAGCACACTCAAAAAGGAGCACTGACTGCAGGGCAGGCTGTCTTATAAAGAAGCCTGATTGGCAACCACAAACAAGTGTGCTCAGGTTGCCAATCAGGGACAGGTGAGGGAAACAGCACTCAGGCCAGAGTGGTGTAACAGACAGGAAGTGAACATAGATGAGAGTGCTGGACAGGAAACAAATACAGAAAATAAGGAAACATAAGAACATGTCAGACCTAACATGTCAGACCTGACACGACAGGTCGTGACACTATACTTGGAGCTTGTTCATTTAGGATTTTTAGTAAAAATTGATTAAAATCATGTAATAGGCTTTCAATATACCTTTTGATACAAATTGTACCACTTCTGGTGCCTTAGTGCAGGCCTGTTACCTGTGTCTGCAGGCCGGACGCCAGGGTGGGCAAACGATCTCAGCCTAAAAAGCCACACACTGTGACATCCATTACCTTGTGGCTTTTGTGGCGCTTGGATGACCTCACTACAGTCAAAATGTGGGCAAAATAAAAAGAGTATACATTTATTGGATGACTATGGAGCAATACTAACAAATAGGTTACAGGTAGTGTTGTCCCGATACCAATATTTTGGTACCGGTACCAAAAGTTGCACAATAGTTTGCACAATAGGACCATACTTTGATGTGGGTCTCAACTGTGGCTAAACAGATTTATGACGGGGCTATAGCCCCCGTTACTCCCAGTGTATCGCCGTCCCTGACGCCAATGTGCTACATTAGCTTAAAAATTGCTGCTGGACAAAGCAGCAAACTGCCAAAAAAACAGCCCAAAATAAAGCTGAAGCCGTCAGTGTGGAAACATTTTCAGGTACTTAAAAAAATTACCAGAGAGTCCTTTCAGACGATGATTCTCCCCTTTACACAACCTGCCAAAAGCAAATTGCGTCAAAAGGGTCTAATACGTCCAATGCGGTGCAGCATTTGTACGATCACCACCCAGCTTTACACGCCACTGTAAAGGTAAGATAATAACTACATTAAATTATGCTAGTGGCAATTTACTTCATGAGGAATTGAGTTGGTAAAAAGTTCAATATAAACATTCACAATAAGTAGCTTAGTGTTGTCAGTTCAGTGTAAACAAACATCAGGTACTCCTGTCAAGGTTTCATTCACTGACCATTTAATGCTAGAGATTGCTTTTTCCTGTTTGTGTTATATAAACTATAGTCATTGTAAGTTAATATTGCAAGGGTAAAATATTAGTATAACAGCTGGAGCTTGCAGAACAACAGCACTACAATGGAAGCTCTGTGCATTCACTGGGCATGGGCCGATGTTCAATAAATCCATTAACAGACAATAAATGAATATTAAGTCGGTAAATTTTCCAGCGTTGATAAATCGGCATGAGCATGCTTCAAGAGCATTCACACTTTCCATCGGTTTAAGCAACTACGCGTGTTTGTGCTATAGCGGAATGAAAAGAAGGGGGTGAATCATCTTGTCCTTAATGAAGTGTCTTTGACTTTTTGTGTGGAGAGGCGGGGCCGCTGGCCTGCTAGCGTCACATCGTGCAGGCCTGGCCAACCCGCTTGGTGCCCGGTTTCATGCGGCTCTTACGTTCTTATTGAAGTTTGTGTTTGTGGGGTTTTTTTAACGAGGAGAACCGAAGATAGTCTGCAAGAGTGGTCACTCTTTTGCATCGTTTTTTTTTTTTAATTATTAATGAATACAACAAAATAATACACAATAACCAAACCCGGCCCAGCAACATTCAGAATAGCAATCAAGAGAGCAATTGAGAGGAGACACAAACATGACACAAAACAATCCAAAAGTAGTCAAACAAAAATGAGTAATATCAACAACAGTATCAATATTAATAAGAATTCCAACATAGCAGTGATTAGAAATCCCTCATTGACATTATCATCACAGTCATTTATAAAAAATAAAAACATTAAAAAAAAAATTAACAATAGTGTCACAGTGGCTTAAACTTGCATCGCATCTCATAAGCTTGACAACAAGTTGTGTCCAATATTTTCAACAAAGATAAAACAAGTCACATTTTAGGTTCATTTAATAGTTAAAACAAATGTAAATAATGGATCCCATATTCCAATATATGGCTCAATATTATCTAAACTAAATGCAGTTTTTTCTACTGATATAATTTCCATAGCTTGTGTATACCAGTCAGTATGAGCTGGACTATCAACATCTATCCTTTTTTTTGTATTACCCTTTTTGTTATGATGCATATTGAAAGAAATGCATGTTTATTCTTTGATGACACATTACTAAATTGATGCAGATCACCAAGAATACAAGTTTGCAGTGTCATTGGGATGCATCGGTTTCTGTGGCTGCGGGTGGTTGTATTACTAATAAAAGGTAGTGGTGATAACTGCTGTAAAACTCTGGACGGTGAGTATTACAGTACTCAATTAAAATGATCGAATAACTTTCATTCATAACCGCACTTTGATACAGGCGGACGAAATGGAGCTTGCTAACAAGCTAAATGCTAACATGTAAACAACAGATATGAATGTCTTTCCCCATTACGAAACGTCATTCCCCAATCTAAAATTGTACAAACACATTACTGTTTAAACACATGAGGAAAAATATTCACATTAAACATAAAGGATGTGATCAATAAACTCAATAGTGTCAAGTTGAAACAGACTTGACTCCGTTCAACAGGAGGTGAACTCACATGACGTCACATAAACCGGAAGTAAAACTGCTCACTCTTCACAAATGGATGAAGATAAACATGGTTAAACACACAAATAAAAATAATATGGCCCTTATGAAGCCAGAACAATATTTGAAGTATCCCCTCAGCAAAAAAAGCACATATTGTGTGTCTACATCAGTGGTTAATTTGGTCTGAAAAATATTATGGCAATAATATTGTTTATCGGCAATAATTTGTAGGTCTATATATCATCAAGCAAAATTTGTTATCGGCCCAGACTTAGCATTCACTGAATTGTATTTATTAACACAGCATAATATAGATTATCGAAACTTAATAAATAAGCAAGCATGACAGTTGATGAGAATAACACTTGAGTTTATTACCCACATAAGTAACATTTTGCCCTGGGGGATCAATACATTTATTCTTAGTCTTGTACTAATAATATAATTATTTATTTATAAAGTATTATCAAGACTTTTTCCTAATGGGTATTATTTTGTACTATTATTATACTGTTATCATTTCACTGCTGTTATTTTTGACAGTAAAAGATTAACACATCAAAAAATGTGGAATTCTGTGGAATTAGCACAGAGTAATTGTGAAACCATGATTATTACTCAGACTATAATCGTACAGTCAAAATATATAATTTTTGCATCCTTTTATAGGGCCCCATTTCATTTCACCTGAATCAGTACCCAGTAGTACCGACGGACTTTGGTCGAAACCTAAAAGTACCGAATTCGGTACCTGTTCCTACCTGTCATACATGCAATACACTGACTATTCTAATATCAAATATATACTGTAATAAAATGGCAGCTAAAATGTTTTTATGTTATGAACATGGCATAATAAAACATGTTTCCATTTGGAAAGGTTTTCACTGGAAAGCAACAATATATGTGAATCTAATTATGAGCGTCATTACAAACATATACAGTTTTGACAAAAAAAAAAGACCTCTCATATGCTAATGAGAACTGAAATATGCCAGAATAATTTATGAGTAACAGTTTTGTACAATCATTTACATAGTTAAGTCATTAGCACGGCCCCTCCAAATTGCAAAAAACATTATTATTTATTATCATATCAGCATTAATATGTTTTTGTGGCCAGACTCACTCCAAAAAACAGACTTGCAGCTTCTTTCAAGTCAGTTATTATTTGCCTCAAACTGGGTCATCGCATCTCCAGGCGCAATTGCCAAAACCGCAGCGGGACAAATTTCCTGCCAGTTCTTGTGCCACTGTTATGTATGAGGTGCCAGCAGGACTCACTGAGATAACAATAAAAAAGTAAACCTTATGGATCATGCAGCAGGCCTAACTGGTCGATAGGAGGACAAACGTTTACTAATAAGCCAATGATGAACCCAAAGTGGTCCCTCATGAGGGGGGTGGTCGAAGCCCATTTCTAACAAATGTCTTATTGACTTCACACAACAACCAGTCAAAGCAACACACAGCATCTGAGAGGCAGACATGAGAGATTTTTGAAGTATTGATTACAGCCTCCAGCTAATGATGACCGCATTGTAATACACAAGGACTGCGACATCTTGGGATAACTGTGACATATTTCACCCGTGTTTTCAATGTAGGGATGTGTGCAAGGGGAACATTCTGACAACCTCTAATACAATTAGACACACTACGTTGTTGTACAAAATGGGAAATCAATTTTCACAACAGGCTATTTGAGCCAACCTTGTATCTGCCTGCACTGATTTATAACATAGCGAGGAGCTTGTACATTAAAGTGAATACTCTGATTAAATCAGTTGTGTTTTTTTTACCAACTGCACTCTTTGATTTAAAACACATTTTGTATTGAAATAAAAAAGACAATTAGTGTCAACTGGACTTATTTGCGCAACAAAACTGTCACCCACTCCATAAAAATAATGAGCCTTGCCATAACAAAAAATAAAATGCTGCTAACACAATGCACACTTGATTCACACCTCACTTCACAATTTGTAAATTTACATATACCAGATTTAAATCAGCAATTGTTAAAGGGGACCTATGATGATTTCAATCTACATTTAAAACATGTCCTATGTATTGGATATGCTTTGGTGTAAATTGTGCATAGATTTTGATCTACAGTTGTATTCATAAACCGTTTTTTTAGACTGTCTGCAAGCTGTGGAGGCGTTCCCGGATTGCAAATAAAACCACGCCCCACCTTCTTCAAAAGTATCATGATTTATCTTTTGAAAATGAAAGTTTTCAAGATCTCGCAAACAGAGGTATCCAAAACTGTGTGCACTGCAAACGTACGCCAAAATGCATTGAACCTTACTATTTGACGCTTTGGCATTGTTTAACACGAATATCCAACATTGTAGGTCTTTATAGGTCAGAAAAGACTAAATTAATCCTGGGTCCCCTTTAACCATAGTTGGACCGAAAGCGCCCCCAATAGGGATTAGGGTTAGGAATCAGGCATCTGGCATCGATGGGAACCCCGACTAACATTCTTATTGTCTCAGAATCGTCCACATTTTTAAACATGGATTGCAGTATCAGTATCATTAGAGGACATTAGGACAAGGCGAATTATGTTACGCACAGAGGAAGAGCAAGCAGGAGCAGGTAAGCTAATTGCTAAGCTTAGCATGAAAAGACACAATTATTAAACTTCGTAAAAAAGTCTATCTGGAATTGCGTTACACCATAAAGTACTGCAATTTCACCAATATTAAAATCATGGATGGATGATTAAAAAAAAACAAATGTTGCCTTTTTTGTGTGTTTGCTGAAAAGACGGTCTTGAAAAAGAGGTGTATTCTTATTGTATTCAGGGTCGTCTTATGGAAGGAATTAATATTATTTGGCCAAACTGCGACTTCTGGAAGTTAGAATTGACAAAGCATGGCGGGAGGGCTGTTTTTGTTGAAATGTGCTGAAGTGCAATGAAAAGTAGGTACATTAAAATGTGTGTAATTTTGGCATTGTTGTCTTAGTAATTGCTCTCAAAGACAGCAATATTTGATTATAATATATATCAATTAAGTTGGTATAAGTCTAATACAACTTTCAAATCACAATACTAAACCCTGCAGAAAATACATATTAATCTAAATAACTCGATTCAAATAACAAAGTCAAGCATTCACAGCATTGAATTTCCTTCTGTATCACTAAAGTATCTATTTTTTTTATCAATAACTTGGAAGTAAAAACACTGTTTGGATATGAAATGCTAAATAGTTCCAAAAATAGCATCTTGCATTGACAAGCATTTAAACACATTAATGAGATACAGTAAATGCAATATGAAGACGAATGGAAGATTGCAATAAATCTTACTTACTAACACTCTGACATCAAAGTATGTAATTGCAGATTGTGTGTGCTAAAAACTGAAGTTTAAACCTAGCCTTCACAATGTTTGCGGGAGGGTTATTACAAACAACAATAAGCCAAAATCACATCAGAGACATTTTTTATCCTGCAGTTATTTATCAAAGTGATTTAGTAACATTAACTACTGCTCTGCATTTGAATTCTGGCATTAAAAATATGACTTACGGTGCAGTGACGGCAATTCTTCACCTGCCTTTATGTGTGTGCGTATGTGTGCCTATTTTGATCTAACGAGCGAGCCTAATTAAACAACAGCTGTACTGCTTGTCATATATAGGGTACCTCTCCTATTAGTTAGTACATCCTAAAGATTGCAATCTTCCATTCGTCTTCATATTGCATTTACTGTATCTCATTAATGTGTTTAAATGCTTGTCAATGCAAGATGCTATTTTTGGAACTATTTAGCATTCAAACAGTGTTTTTGTAGCTCGTTACATGGAGCAAACTACTTTTCCCAGTAGCTTGGTAGTTGCTCTGCTACTTTTTAAACAAGTAGCAATTTCCATAGCTTAGCTATTTTTAGACCCATGTAGCAGGTAGCTTAGCTACAGAGGTACAAGTTACAAAAGAAGCGAGAGAGAGAGAGAGAGAGAGAGAGAGAGAGAGAGAGAGAGAGAGAGAGAGAGAGAGAGAGAGAGAGAGAGAAATGGACTAGTGCAACTCCACCGGCTGGGGACAAAAATATATGGGGGAAATCAATAATGATTGGTTGGTTTACATATAAGAAAATCAATGATGATTGGTTGGTTTATGATTGGTTGGTTAAGATTAGGGCAAAACATTATGGACAGGCCAATCAAAGGCAAGATAGGGCGGGTCATCGAACCATTAAGGGAAATCACTACAGGCACGCACATCCCAAATGAGATGAGAGGAGGGAATATTCAAGCGGCGATATAAAAAAAATGAAATTAAAAAAAAGAAAGCGAGTTGAAGATGGCGGAGGCATTGTCGTCCTTAAATATTTATTTTAGCGATGGAGACGACGTCCAGAAAACCCACAATGTGTCTACTTGGCCACAGACAAATGTATGTGTTTGGATAAAACAATGCCCAAAACATTAATTTTAGTTGTTTACTTTGTAAGCTCAATCAAAACTGCTCCCGACATGGAAGACGTGGAACACACATTTAAGAACACACATAAAAAGTGAGTTGAATTCAAAGTTTTACTGCACTTAACTATTATCAAGTGAAGTGAAGTGAATTATATTTATATAGCGCTTTTTTCTAGTGACTCAAAGCTCTTTACATAGTGAAACCCAATATCTAAGTTACATTTAAACCAGTGTGGGTGGCACTGGGAGCAGGTGGGTAAAGTGTCTTGCCCAAGGACACAACGGCAGTGACTAGGATGGCGGAAGCGGGGATCGAACCTGCAACCCTCAAGTTGCTGGTACGGCCACTCTACTCTATTATCAACTGTTCCCAAACAACACACATCATTGTTTTTTCTGTCAGGCTATAGAAAGACGCTGTTTTTATTTACTGTAGGAAGAGAAAAAGAATAACATTATAAGGGTGGGCCAAAGAAAAGGCACACTAAAATAAATACATACAGTGGGGTGTGGGGACCCCAGAAGGAGTTGTAGGGTGTCCTCTGCTAAATGACAGTTAAAAGTAATGGACCCTTATTGGGACCATTTGGGTCCATATGTAGACTCTCAGTTACATTAACATTAGTACCTATATGAGAACTTAAAATGTAGGAGTTGGGGAGAAATTAAATTTTGTTTGACACTGTTCCACAGTCAGAAAAATATATTCACTTTAAATATGTTCAGTTTTATTGATTTTCGAACATGTAAAGATGGAGTTTGTTAAAGGGGAAATGCACTTTTTGGGGAATTTTGCCTATGGTTCACAATCACTATGAAAGACATGACGACGGATGTATTTTCTTTATGTATTCAAAATATTAAATAAATGTGATCAAAAGTCTGCTTACAATGGACCCTAAGGGAGCTGCTCTATTCTGCCTATAAAGCCCTTAAAAAAACATCAAAACATCTCCATTAAGGTTTTATAGACACGATGTAAGTATATATGTAATATAGTAACAGGCACGTGTATAATAAGATGTAATATTTACATATTTTGATAATTAAGCATACGCGGTGCATTAATTTAAAAATGCATCACGGCGTATGCTTATTTTCCCCCAACAACATAACTAATTACTGCTCACTGCAGACTTCATGAGAGCCAACCAACAAAATAAAACATCACTTACTGTACAAGGTATGCTGTCATTAGGATGCCAAATGATAGAATTTTGTTATAATCCCATTTAGATGAAGAATGATTTATAATTCTCGGGAAGAAAAGGGAGGTGGAGCCAAGCGTCTTTTCGTGTCATTCTTCCGGGTCTTTATTGGCTGTCAAAATGTACCAAGTTGTTGGAATTTACCTCAGCCTTCTTCTATCAAGGTGAGGTGCATGATTTATGATCTACAATAAACTTCCAAGGAGCAAGGAAGCGAACAAACAGCTGAATACTCGATGATGTATACACAGCAGCATAAACTGGTGAACCCCGTTTCCATATGAATTGGGAAATTGTGTTAGACGTAAATATAAACGGAATACAATGATTTGCAAATCATTTTCAACCCATATTCAGTTGAATGTGCTACAAAGACAACATATTTGATGTTCAAAATGATAAACATTTTTTTTTTGTTGCAAATAATCATTAACTTTAGAATTTGATGCCAGCAACACGTGACAAAGAAGTTGGGAAAGATGGCAATAAATACTGATAAAGTTGAGGAATGCTCATCAAACACTTATTTGGAACATCCCACAGGTGAACAGGCAAATTGGGAACAGGTGGGTGCCATGATTGGGTATAAAAGTAGATTCCATGAAATGCTCAGTCATTCACAAACAAGGATGGGGCGAGGGTCACCACTTTGTCAACAAATGCGTGAGCAAATTGTTGAACAGTTTAAGAAAAACCCTTCTCAACCAGCTATTGCAAAGAATTTAGGGATTTCACCATCTACGGTCCGTAATATCATCAAAGGGTTCAGAGAATCTGGAGAAATCACTGCACGTAAGCAGCTAAGCCCGTGACCTTCGATCCCTCAGGCTGTACTGCATCAACAAGCGACATCAGT
This sequence comes from Entelurus aequoreus, assembly GCF_033978785.1. NCBI lineage: Eukaryota > Metazoa > Chordata > Actinopteri > Syngnathiformes > Syngnathidae > Entelurus > Entelurus aequoreus. Next base: position 39,361,268 of record NC_084741.1, on the reverse strand, counting down.
GTGTAAAGGATATCACCACATGGGCTCAGGAACACTTCAGAAAACCACTGTCAGTAACTACAGTTGGTCGCTACATCTGTAAGTGCAAGTTAAAACTCTCCTATGCAAGGCGAAA